>NW_010228906.1:35409-54207 GCF_000690775.1 Eurypyga helias
CGATGGGTGATGGAGAAGACTCTGTGCTTCTTCTACCCATCCTACAGCCCACAGGCAGGCATGAGGAGAGCTCCTGTACCCCATCTTTTTGCTGCTTTCACCCTTAGATGGTGGATGGATAATGTTGATTTTATAAGTTGTTGTTTTCTCAAGTGCTTGAGCATTTTTTCCTTCCCCGATGCTGTTGCTGCAGCACAACTTGTAGAGCTATGCTGGAAATTAGGCCAGGCAGCAGCTAGATTAAAAGCAACCCTTCTAAAAATCTATTTATTAAAAATACTGGATTACTTCTCACATCTGTTTTACAAGAAGTAACATCAGCATAACTGAGCGGCCAGAAAACATCTAGGTAAGGGTGGGACTGAGTGTTCACAGCAGGGTACACCTAAGGCAATACTGCTGTAGAGACCTTGACAGCATTGTACCATAGTCTGTGCTCCACTCACTGTCCTGCTGTTTCTCCTCTGGATTGGCAACAACAGCTAGTAAATCTCTTTTGACTCTGTCCTTTATCAGGCTTCTTTTGGGATGGAGATATATATATATACACATATATTTGTGTCTGGGGACAATGCTCTCAATTTTTCCAACTATCCAATTACAGCAAGGGAGCTTAATACTATCTTGCAAGGAGCTGAAAGAACAGGTAATACAACCAATGAGTACCTAAATCATAGTATTAGCACACAAGCTCAAATTTTGGGAATGTCTTTCATGTTTAGAGCTCTGCTAGTTAGGGGCTCTGAGATGTTCTTTTTTCTCCTTCAAAACTTTCATATTTAGTAGCAAGCATTCTTCTCAAAGGAAGCTAGACAGTTCTTTCCCCATTTAAATTTCACATGAAACACTTTATTTCAGTCACTCTGTGAATTTGCCTTGGGCAACTGAATCACAACTGACAGGAAATTAATGACTATGATGGTGTGATTAGTAGAGATTACAGGCCACTGAGAACCTGCCCAAGCATTTGCCGTTGTTGCAATACTTATGCCAGCTATTATTAGGGATTAATGATGGCCATAAAGAGGACTTGATTCCACAAGGTAGTCTCTTTAAAAACTGTTAGTATTTTAATGTCAGTGATATTCTGATTAAATGGTCATTTTTTTTGTACCTAGCAATTTTTAAAATATTCTTTCTAGATGCTTGCATTACTAATTTACTTAAATAATACTAGAAATATAGTTTCTGTGACATTTAAGGAAGAAGTATAATAAACAAACACACTTGACATAGAAATTTAATATTATATTACACATGAGGACTCAAACCAGAACTTAAGCTCTGAGATATCACACCAAAACCCAACAGGGAAGAAATAATGATTTCACTAATCCCTAGCAATGATTTTTTGAGGCCTTCAAATAAAAGTTTGCTTGTCCTGATTGAGATTCACTAAGTAGATGTTATTTGATTTTCCTCTTTCCTGGGGGGAGAACTTTAGATTTCCCAGGCTGCTAGAAGAAAATAACAATGGGCTGAACTTGCACAAGAGCATCTTAGCTGCTAAAGACACGATAACAGTGAACACACTGCATATTTGCCAAAGCTTTTGCCAATCATTTAATTTCCAAATGTCAACCAGTTATATGAAACCTTTAAAAAGGTTTCTTAAGGCAGAGCAAACAGGAAGACAGGATATTTTAAATCTTGTATTAAAGATATTTAATTATTTATAAGCACTCTTACTTAAAATACAGTAACTTGAACTTATGCAAAGACCCATCACTGTTTAATAATAAAAAGAACCATCTGCTTCTTATGTCTGTCCTTACAAATATTTTGTTACTGTATAATAGTGGAAAACGTGTAAAGCTATTGACTGGCTGACAAGAATATTCAGATATTGAAATGAAAATCTAATGAAAAGCAACATCACCAATCACATGCTATCATTTTGGGTAGCCTTACATAATGATTTTCCAGTGAATCAGAAACATATCTACCCTTGTCACTGGAGAGTACAATGCATTAACAGCACAGGGAGCTTTGTGGTACAGAGCACAATTTCTTATAATTGCAATACTTACAATGTCAAATATCAAAGAGCAAGTAATAGAAATTATATTAATTTTCAAAGTTGTAGCCTGATCTTACAAACACTCAAGTACACCCCCAAATATGTGGAAGACAGATTCCTGAGGCATGAGATACAAGGCCAATTAATTCTTGAAATTATGGGGGGGAAAAAGGCAATTAAGCTTCCAGTTACCATTTTTAGTTTTGGAAAGGCTTGCATTAAAGTGTTAAAACTGCAAAAGCAAAGCATCTGAGTTATAGTCTCCACTGCACACAGAAGAAAATAAACCTCCTGGACTTGTATGTAGACACCCACTGCAGAATTCTGCTTTCACATTTCACGTGTGTAACCTAACCCCAGTAAAGCCTGTGACATTATACAGGTTTAAAATAAAATAGACTTTGGTTCCAATTTTTTAAGAAGCATTCCCAGTCTTATTTTTCTCAGAGGAGCCTGCTATCAGCTGTGCAAATACCATATCTGTAATAACAGGAAGAGAGGTTGCAGTGTGCTGGTGATCTTACCTCATACTCAAAGTCCTCTGCTCTATCTGCATCAGCAGGCAGGCTGGAAAGATACTCATTACCTTCATAAAATTCATGCTCCACTGGGTGAAGAGAATGGCAGCTATGTGGAACAAAGCAGTACAACAACAGTAGATGAGAAAATAGGGTTTTTTTTCAAATTCAAAAACAGTTAAAAAACTCCACTTCTCTGTGGTTTCCTCATTCCTGCAATGTTACTCTGAATGGCCTGACAACCTAAAAGGAACTATATCAAGAAGTAGCACAGGCTGTTTTAATTTCAAAAGTTCCTACTCCGGCTGAGTTTATTTTGCTGGGCTCATCTTTTGTCAGATTTACTCGGGATGTTTTCTTAGAAGTCTGTGATTTTGGGCCAAACTACTCGTGACAGTTTGGGATTCCTTACGCTCATAAATGTACCTAACTCCAGATTCACATCCTGCATCATGGCCAGGGGCAACTCACTAATTAGCTGGATGTAAAATCTTGAACAACCACAATCTACAACCCACAACAGGCTCACAAATTGTTCAAGAACTTGCATAAAACACTTGCATTATCCTCTTCTGTTAAACTGATAACAGGGAGGTGAAGAGCATTTGAGCAACTGCACACTTTAAAAGGTCAATAAACTGCATTGTTAAATGAGCTTGGAGCACGAAGAATGAGGTCTTTACAATGTTCACTTTGACCTGAGGCTGGATCCCAACCAAGAAGCAACCAGCAGTGTGAATCTATCCTAGCAGAGGTAGGAAATGTTTCCCCAAGTGGAGAGCATGGGAACTTCAATCACGGTATCACACAGTTTAGTAATATCTAGTAGCAACACACATCATGTTCTTAGCTGTGTAGCAGCAAGTGGTAGGCTCAGTCCAGCATCTGGCTGGCAAGTTCCCTCTGAGATAATCATCTACCCAGTTTACCTAGAACTTCTAAAAGTAGAGCTTCATGAAAACCCAAAGTGGTATGTTCTCCATTAGCATAAATTCTGCAGAGATGCAGAGCATTCCAAGAATTCAGTGGAAAAGCTCTAGGATTACTACAGTTTCGCTAGTTAGAGAGAAGCAAGGGTTAACCACTAGATAATGTTACTCATGAGAGGAGTCCCAAGAGGAAGAAGCCTACACCCTATTTTTGTATAAAGAAAACACCTGCTGGTGTTTGCATTCAACTCAGTTTTAAATGATTCAGCTCAGGGATAATTTAATTCATACCACTTGCCATATGACAGGTAAAATTGTACTTTCGATCTCTGTATTTTTTGAATTGTTTTGCTTTTGATAAGGGGAACCTTAAATTAAATAATTTGTTTCCTTAATTTTTTTGTAAGAAATCTGGAAAAATAGAAAAAAAACAAGGTAGTTCTTTCTAGGTTTGAAGAAGCCTTTTTGATACTTTGGAAAGCAGGAAGTGTTTTTCCTCTTGACTAGGGCTTAGCTTTGGATGAACAAACACATGAACACAAAGTAGACATGGCCAAGATTCCTTCCTGTAGTTCTAATCCAAAAGCAGACTATAGGAAAACTCACTGAAATCTGAATGGGACAGTGGTTATCAATGACATAATTTATTTCAAGTGTTCATGAGACTTTTTCAAGAGAAGGCTAGAACCCTACCACTGCAACACCTCAATCCCACAGGGTAACAGCAGAAGATAAATCATACCTGTCTGAAAGCAGAAAAGGGCAGATATCAGGAACTGGAGGTGTGGAAGGCCTTAGTTTGGCCAGGGCCATAATATGCTCAAAAGTGATGTCAGTCTGAGTGCTGGCATCCACAAGCCGAACATCCTGAGAGCTACCATGAGCTTTGCTAACTGGGGCTCGTCGTAAAACCTGAACCACAATTGGCTCCTTGGCATTGCGAAAAGCTTCCACTGCCTCTTCGTGAGTGGCCTTGGAGAGGTCCTTCCCATTGACCTAGGTTAAAACAGAAAAATACACCAAGTTACCCATAAGAGAAAAGGCAGCATAAAAATAGGGGGTCAAATACAGGGGGATGAACTATTTGTGTAGTATATCAAACCACGTGCTGAGACCGACTGGACTGTCTTTTGGCATCCATTCAAGAGGGAAGGTAAAGCTGGGAGGAGAAACAGATTCTTTAATTTTTGCTAGAAATTAGAAGTTATTTGAACTCTTCCATACCTGTCTCAGGGAAATCCGAACACAGAAAAGAAACTATTGACATTATTTCTTTCATGGTATTTTATTCACCTCATAAACTACAAAGAACAAAGGAAGGGTGCCTTTAATTTTCAATTTCAGCATTTTCTATGGCATGCAACTGTTTTATAGGATTTCTGGCACAGCACTGTTATTAATGCAGATGTCAATAAACATGTCTCTTACGTCTAAAAAGAAACAAGGCCAATTTTCAGTGTTTTGTCACTTATCTGCTATGGCCATTATACCATCATTAAGACCAAAGATAGGAAGATTTGACAGCCAGCTGCTGCTCTTTTAAGGAAAGAGAAATCTAAATCAAACAAACTGAAGAAATAATTTGCTATAAACAGACAAATAATAAACCAGAGAAAATTATGCTGCAAATGCAGCATAGCTTGGCAAAACTAAAAAGCCTGTGTCAAGGTTTCTCTCTGCTACAAGCAAAGCAGCAAATTCCTCCCAGTCTAGATGAGGCCTTAGGGTATTAAAAAAGGTAACTGCAAGGCTGGGTGATGCTAAACTCATATGAATTGAGGTGTTTAGGGCAAAATTCCCAAGTATCAGCCCACTACAAAATGTGAGGGTTAATTTGCCAATGACAGACAGTAGCTAAGCCCTTGGACACGGGCTGTGCAACATCCTTAAACAGAAAATACCATTCTGCTGTTTCTAGAGCAATGGGACTGCTGCACAGGACTTAACTGTTGTGAGCTACTGTGGAGATGAGATGATTCTGTGCTGGGGTAGAAAGGTAAGATCTTCTAGCAAGAAATGTGACTATCTGAAGGGTACCAAAACCTGATTAAAATTTATGTCCCTGGGAAAATCTCTAAACTGGCAGCCAGTCAGAAATAGGATTTTACTGCAAGTTCATGTTCAAATTAACTTTGTTATGAAATCATAAAATTTCTGCTTAATGAACTAACTCTAAAACCTCTCAGAAATGTGACAGACCCCATAACTATTCTCCAATTCCCGGAAATACTGGTTGAAACTGAAATTTCTTTGTCACTTCACTCTTTCATTCAAGAAATTCTTGGAACTTTCTTGTCAAGAAGAAAAAAAAAACGACACAAAAGCAAGAATGACAGCAAACTCAAGAGAGCCATTCAACAGTCTTCAGTAATATTTTTAAGCCTGTCAAGAGAAGCATTTGCAATTACAAATGTCATATTTGAGGTAACACATAGTCTGTCTATTTATGTCAATGGGTATGATACCATTGACAATTAATCACATATATATCAGCTCAATACATTTACAGAGTACAGGGCAAGTATGAGGTAGAACCAAATTTCCTCTGACACAACTTCCAAGGAAGGAACGCTTTCATGGATATGTTACTCTCAAAGACATGCAAAATAACCACACCATAGTGTTGTCACCAGTGTAAAGGTCAGATGATCTTTCTAGCTAGCCTTGATGATGTATGGGATGATGATAAAGTTAGAAATTATCTGAATGGATTTCGACATATAAAAAAGCTCAAAACTCTCTGCGCTGAAGGCCTGGATCCTCAGAAGTACCATACCACTGCAGCCTAGACTGTGACCAAGTAATAATATTAACAGCAGTTAGCTTGGTCACCTAAGTTTAATGCATATGTATGGCTTCCCTGGTGACGGAAGCAAAAAATGTTATGATTTCATGTTAAAATTTTATCGTTTAAATTATCATCCATCAAATTATAACCTTAGGTTACATTAATCCAAGTTAGATGGAAAAGTATCGGTGGTATGCAAGAGGAAGGGCCAGAACAGTCAAAGAACAAGTTATGCTATAAGAAAATAAAAGAAATTTCTCCAAGGAGTGAGCTTCTGCAGACCCTCTCCAACAGCACAAGTTATACTGTCTCGTGTTCAGACTCAGCCTCATCTAATAGAGGCAATTAGAGATAAAGCTTCAGGCCTGGGTCTTCTAGTCACTCTTCAGTTCCAGCCTCTGCTTCATTCTTGCTTCTAGTTCAGATCCTACCAAGGACACAATTTTCCACAGTTTTTTTGTAACAAGAGCGTTCCACAGGCTCTCCAAGTAACTCTCATTCCTAAGGCTCTAGGAACAGAAAAACTACTTTCCTGCCTTCCCAAACCCTTTTAATACTTTGAAAGTTTCAGATAACCGTATGGTGTTTCTCCTACAAGCAAATGCTTGGGAATAAATACCACATAGCACTGTATCAATTTTTTCCTCTATTCAAGTATAAAACATACAGTCCTTCTGCATCTCAGCTGAACCACATGGTCCTTGGCACAAGCTGACCATTTTATCACAGATCTGCATCAGCAAAGCAAAAAGATACTTGGATAGCATAACAAAATATATTACTAGATGTTTTTGGAAACCCAGAAGCTCTGTTTATTCACGTCAGTCAATACTTATCACTTATTCTGATGAAACAGACATAAATTCACAACAATGTCATTTACATGCAAATTTTATTTCTACATAATATTTTAAAATCACACGAGTGTGAAAAATCACGAAAGATACACAATTTTCATTTATCCTGGGAGCTTATGGCTGACCTCTATTTTCATTTAAATGCCTATTTAATTTGAGGACTTTAAAAACATTCCATCCTTTATGTTGGTTTCTTATGAAATACAAGCATCTTGGACACCCAATACTTGTTTAAATTGTCACTTGAAGTTCATCAACACACTTTGTCGATCTGCATAAAGGTCACCTAATTTATGAATGCCGCCTTTCTCAGAAGAAAATCTATAGCTGAATTACTCTGTGTTGGCAGCTGTCCTGCCCACTTGGGGCTGGGAAAAGAGAATTTATTTTAAAACCTAAAGCCAATACTACAGATGGGGTTGGAAGCTCTCTTCACATAGCTTCTTTAAGGGTTTTCTGCCTCCTACATTATCCCCAATTTAACACTCACATATAGTTACCCTGGGAGCTGTAGACAGCTGAGCACTTATTTACAGCAAGCTACTTACAGGTTCTTAGTGGATGATTAAATAAATTCCTTGCCTTGGAAAGGTTACTTTCAGTGGAATCCAGGGTACTATTTTAAGTGGATAGAGAAATCAGTCACTTTTAACAGTCAACAAAAAGACATTGGAATACATTTGTTGTAGCAGATGGGCTAATTAATCCACAAGCAAGTTGTGAATGTTAAGTAAAGAATATATCTTTTCTCATGTAAACCATCCTCCTGCCCTGTTTGATTAAGCTTCTGTTTAATGAACATTCTACCCCTGCTTTTGGACACACTGTAAGGTCTGGGCCACTTGTCAACATCTCCCCCAGAGTGACTGGTGGCCACTGCCTGGATCCTGGCCATATCCTTTGGATTCTTGCTCTAAATCCAGCCACATGCAAAACTTCATCAGCATCAGAAAATAAACAAGCAAATGGTCTTTGTCTTTCATGCACAAATCAACTGACATTGGCCAACTGCCACTTCTAATGCCAGCACCACTGTATACAGGCCTATTTCCACTCACACAGAGGTGGACAGCTGAGAGGGAAGGAGGGACATGACTAAATAACAAAATTGACTATAAAAAATTGTAGGCAAATGGTTATTACATTATCCTTGTGCTTTGAGTTCTAAAAAACCCACCCAAACCCCAAGAAAAAACAGTCCTTAATGAAGACTGCTTCCAAGATTTAAGTGCCTGTGACTGAGAAGTGAAATATCCTTGTCTTCTAACACTTTTCTGTTCTTGCTAATTGCTTTTAACACTGGCCAGAATTTTTGAATCAAAAGAGCCAGAAATGCTGATGTGTTTCCTGAAGTTTTACTTCCTCCATATTAAGGTAAAAAGGAGAAAAAAAAAAAAGTGTAGTCATTTGAATGCAACCACCACAAAAGATGTCACATCAGCAGCTCGTGAGACAACCTCCTATCCTGAGAAATTACCCAGAATGTGCAAGTCAAAATTCAAGATCAGCTCTGCTGAAGTAAAATCCTTGGAGACCCTCTGTTTAATCAGTAAAGGCAAAGGGAGGAATAACTGGGGCGTTCTGCTAGAGGAGAGATGGTCAGACATGAGGATTTCCAGTGAAATGGCAGAGATGCTGTCTGACGTGGTGATGGAGTTCATGCAAGGCTCACTGTCCTAGGAGATTTCAACACCCATGCAGAAGATGCTTCTGACCTGACAGGTGCTGAATCTGCTCTCATCACAACAGTCTCTTCACCTCCAATCCTTCACCCTAAATACACCCAGGCTACCACACCCTGAGTGCATCCTTGGGTGGCAAACTGGCACAAAGGATAAAACACCATCCCTTCCTTCTTTAGGACAGGAATTTGAGCCTTCCCTAACTGCAAGCCACAGAAAAAGAACAAAACCATACCACCTTCCTCACAGACTTGCAGCCTTCAGCACATAAAGACTTTAGAAAACTTCCATTGCTGAGGGCCACCAGCTGTGAGGCTCTCTGAGAAGGACAGGCACACGAGTTACCAGGGACACACATGCTGGAGAGGAACTGCAACTCTTCTGCTAACACAAATGCTCATTTACACAAAGGGCATTTGACATGCTGACCTTTCAGGTTACAGTTTGGTACTAAACTGCATTTCTTCAGAAAGTAATGTGAAAAGTAGCAAATTCAGCCATTACCCAATACCTCTGTGTTAGTCAGGGTTCACCAAGTTCAGCAAAGGGACAACTTTTATTATGCTGGTTAATGACATTTCCTCTTCCTTAGCCAGATGAGTTAAGCAACGCTTGTTCCCATTTGATCCTTTGTTGCCCTGACCGTGAAATCTTGTCATCCCTCCTAAAAGCTACACAAGCTGCTGAACCCCTCTGGCTGCTTTCCCCAGGCTGAACTACAGGCTTGTAATGAGAATAACCTCACCATTACCTGTAGAGATGAGGTTTGTCCTGTTTGATAGTTTATGTAGCTGCTTCAACAGTATTAACAGACCCAGGCTATGTTCAGTACTGCAGCCTTCTGTGAATTTTTCTGTGTAACTAGCACCACTTCCATTTCCTAGAAGTTAGCAGAAATCTACAGTGGCTGAAAAGCTTATGGCTAAACCTAAATAAATATAATCACCACTAAATAAATGCCACAAAAAGTGGTAAACCAGAAATACACATCTTTCCACTCTGTAAAGCTTCCTTCCAGATGCAGACAACCCAGTGACTTCTTGGAAATTTTGATTATCTAAATAGCAGCTGTCAGAATAAAGGACCCTTCTTTCAACTGACCTCAAGACAATGTTTCATTTTGTCAGAGTTGTTCACCACATTCAATGCATCGGTGGACAGGTCTGAGAGCTGCAACTCCTCTCTATGAAAGACCTGACACGTCCCCAGAAGACCCCAGCAAAGAGCTGGACACTGTATGGAGGTATTGTCTAACAAGCTATCCTAGGAAATCCAAAAGATTTTTAAACTGGATTGGATAAAGTGCCCTAGGTAGATGTACAGGGAATGGAGTAATAGCTCTCATCACAACTGCAGTGAACTACAGCAAACTAATGAGTAAGGTAACTAACACAGAAGTGCTGTGCAAGTTTGGTTCTCCAACAAATACAAACTCAAGTCAAAAATCTTTCCCTCCATGATTTTACCTTCTCTACCCATTCATCTCTAACTAAAACAAAACTGCTAATACAAGAAGTGTCCCCCAAGACTTTGTGCGCGGAATCATGCTCCATATGTTGAAAGAAAACTCAAGTTCGTTGTCAGCAATGAAATCACTGAAGATTTCCCCTCGCCTGTAGGAGTAGGTTTGGGGTTTTAAATCCCAAATGTATTGACTGCCTAACTGCAGTACTGAGTCTAGGAAAGGGATAGTGTTTTAGATGCACACCTATAGCCTGCTTCCAGCTGGCTGGGTTCGGCAAAACCACCATTCACCACAAATGTCTTTGAGCATTTCTATCTCCTCTAACGGTGTATGGAAACGTCTACCTGGGGAGACACCTGACATTTCCATGCCTAACATTTCTTTGTGAATCTGGGCCCTCACTTTGGGACATATTTCAGAAAAACACTTGGCTGCTACAGTTCACACCTCCAGGACTACTAAGAGCACTACTGAGTTAGCAGTTTTAATTTGCGGCCAAAATGCAAGCTGAAACCCTGCACTTCATAACACAAGGCTTGGCAGCCTGTGTAACTGAAGAATAGCCCCTCCACCTCCTCACTGTGTGTTAGAGCAACAAACATCTCACAAAGATCCTTTCAAGTCCTTCAGCATTGATGTTCAACAACATCACAACAGCTTAGAAAGCTCAGTTCACAAAGCACAGCAACAGTTCAGAAAATTCACTTGAGTTTTGAAAGAGAGAACATACTATTATCTGCATTCTCTCAGTTTGTGTCATCTGCAATTCTCTTGGTTTGTGAGTGAAATGAAAACAGCAAATTAAATTTCAGAATCACTGCATTAGTTTTACAGTGAGCTGCCCGGAGACAAGTGCTTCTAGACATGCATTTGTGAGCAGCAGTTATTCTCCAATTCTGACGCTCTCAAACTGCCTGGCAGACCTGTTACTAGTTTATATAGCCATCTTTCTTGCATCCTCTTTGAGCTGGTATCCCGCCTCATTCTCCTCTCCCTCTCCCCTCTCTTAGGCTGTCTGCAATTCTCACTCCGCCTTTTTCTTTAAGTACGGACCCTCTGTTGCTCCCCAAGTTCCTCCCTTCTCTCATGCCTGCTGATTCCAGCACCCTCCATCTTTTCTTTCCTGAACCCTTCTCCATGAAGCCCTCCCACTGCCCTCTCACTGAACCCGTCCCCTTCCCACGGGCCGGGAACGCCAGCACTTGTCACCCTCCCACAGTGACAGCTGGTCAGTCTGAATGCTCGTGAGGTCTGCCTTCACCAGCACCGCCTGGTACCACCGTGAAGGCTCAGCTAGCCCAGATGGTGATGTAACAAGGCTGGAGTGTATTTACTATGTAAATTGCTTTTAATATTGACAAACAGTTTTTCTGATGATATTAGGATTCTGCCTAAGGGCAATAAAGACTAAAGTAGCTGTGGCATGCATAAAATACGTTGAGTTACTTCTTGATATAATTAAACCATCATTTATTACATTAATCATTGAAAACTTTTTCTATTTGTGGATAGGACATTATATAAATCTCTCACGAGAGCCACCACATACAGCAGCCCTTTGATGGCAGGGAAAAAAAACCAAAACAATCAAAGGCGAGAGTGTGTGCTCAGAACAAATCATTTTTCTCTCTAAGCCTCTGCACTGAATGCTGTATTCTCCTGTGAACTTCATGGTGTCTCTGCCCTACCACAAGCTCACACTCCAATTTCTCTTCCAGGGTATGTATCTTGCTCATGAAAAAGGCACTTCAAAAGGTAGTTGCCATTAAAGTTTTAGGAGATCAAATTAAAGACATTCTTTAATCATCTGCAATTCCTAAAGAATAATAGAAGAGGCTGAATGGCAGATTTCAGAACTCTGTAAATAACATGCAGTATTTTTTTTCCTTTTCAGAGAATCGTATTCTACATTTCACTAAATTAAAAAAAAAAAAGTCTCTCACCTGTAAAAAAACCACCCTGTCTTGCACGAACTTAGTCATGGCTGGCATTGCCACATGAACGTTACACTTATCACTGTCATAACAATTCATCCACGTACAGACGCCTGAAACTCCTGGTGTCCTCCGAACCGAGTAGTTGAAAAAGATAGATGGCTGCCTTCTGGCTAATTGTGGGAGTTCTTTCATTACTATAAAAAGACTTTTTATATCTCAAGTGACTTTATAAGCAGTGAATAATGAGACTTAAAGTCTCTGGAAAAGAGTCCACTGATCAAATGCTAGGATAACTTATGGGCACAGTGACCTTTTCCTGAGTAACATACTCCAAACTGCTGCTGTTGGCACATTATTAAAATTCCCCATTTAAGGCACGCAGTTAAGCATAAGGCAGATCTTATTTTTTATTTTTAAATTCAATTTAAGGTAGCACAGCAAAAGCTAGAGCTCTCCCAGAGCTGAGGACTAACTCCTGCGTGCTCCAGCTGTGCAGGAGCAGGACAGACAGCTGCAGCAGTGTGGGCAGCTGGCCGGGTCTCACCACTCTGCTCCCAGCTGTGGTGCCAGCACCGGGAGCCTGCTTCCCCTGCGCACAGCAATCCTCACCCCAGCAAGGGAGCATGTTTCTGCCAACATGTCCACCAGCATATTGCGTTGGCTCTTACAAAGCCACCGAGAAGAGCAGCTGACTCTAGTAAGTAAAGTTTTGCCTAGAACAAGGGGTTGCTCCACATGCCAGCATTTCACACCTGGGAACAGTAGTGATGTTAAGTGTCAGACCGCTGAGCCGGGTCCCAACCCTGACTGAAAGCCTGGACAGTTCCCAGGCGCTGCCACATATCTAGCCCAACCCAATGATCTGCTGGGGTGCCAACCACATGAAGCACTAAGGTTAGAGTGCTCCCCAAAAGCACCTGCGCTTCATTTTCTTTAATGAACATGACTTGCTCTACTTCAACATGCGGTTCTTACTATTCTCTCTTTAAATTTTCATCTTGAAGGAAGAGAAAAGGCTCCTCCTCTCTTGAAATAAAACTTGGAAGGTCCTTTTTTTTTTCCATTCTTCTCTCATACTGCCTGAACACTAATTTGACACTGTTGTGCTCTCCACTGATTTTCATGGCTTTACTCCAGAAGCAGCATATTGGCAAATTTTTTTTCTTTTTTTTTCATAATAGTACTTGCAAAAACTCCTTCCAAATTTTTACAGGACTAAACATTTAAAAAAATAATTCTGACAAGCACACATGTATGTAGATTCACTCAGCCATGGGGGATGACAGAATAATAGATTACAGTGAAGTTTAATTTCATCCTGCCTCTGGATCATAGCATACTGCAACTTCCTTGATCTCTTCTTCAAAGAAGAAAATGTGGATTCAGAGGAACCACTTATTTGACAAAATGAAGCAAGCAATGGCACCTTACCTGCCATTCAAAAGTCCATTGGAAGCTTTTGTACCAGAAAGTTCCAGTAGCTCATAGGAAAGCTTAGCAACAATTTATATCTGAACATCAATAGAGAATAATATTAATGATAAGATGCTTGTACACATTTAGTTATGCACAATGAACACAAAAGAAACTCATGTAGATGCACAGAAAAGGGATCTTATGAAACATTTTGTCTGTTTCTTTCCTTCTGCTTCTCTCTCTCTCCTACTTCAATTCTCCTTTAAAGACTATTTAGTCACATAGGTTTACTTTATTTTTCTACTGAGTGATGGCTTACTGCATTGACACAGAAATATTTTAAGTTGTTAGTTTCTAAAGCTCCATTGCCTCATTCCTCCTTAGCAGGAAAAATGGTAAGGGATGTGAATATTAGGACCAGCTTAGTTTCATCTTATTTGTACAGCGCCATGGCTGTGTACATGTCTTCAGTAGTAAGAGTTGCAGCTCCTTCCTGGCTGAAAAATCAATTACAGCTGCTATTTCTGTGCCAGTGTTTCTATGTCTGTTCTTCCTTCTGGAGTGTTTCTCTCCTTATCTCTGCCTTCCCTCACCACTTCCTTCCTCTTTTTTATTTCATTTGCCTTTTGGCTTCCCTCCTTTATCTTTCTCTTGCTCTTTTGACTTCCTTTATTTTCTTGGATTTGGTCTCTGCAGCGTCAGCAGCAGCTGACACTCCCAAGCAGCTTTAAACATAACACCTGCAAAGGGAGCCTTCCCCAGCACAAAGGCTACACATGAAGCCCCTCCATAGCAGCTTTGGGAAAGAATTAAAAAGCCTCTCTCTTTTCTGCAACGGACTCTCAACAAAGCAGCAGGAAGTTCACAAAACGCTCACCAGTTTCCTCTTCCCAGGCAATGCCGGGTGTATGGCAAGACTCCGTCAGAGCTGCAGTTTCAGCTCTTCATGGCACGGCAAGGCTGTTAAGGACCAAACGGCTGAAAAATATGGCAGGGAGCTTACACATGGCTGGTAGCCAAAGCTGCGCAGTCAACTGGCCACTGAATAAACTGCATTAATCAGATTTGTACCACTGCCTTGCAATGCTACAAATAGCACTGACATCCAAGCAGATCTTGAAGAATCTTTGTGTTAACTATTCTGAGAAAAACATGGCTTTTGGATACATATGGGCAGCTCTTGCTCCTTTCAATTGCCATGCACTTACATCAGATGGTGCAGTTTAGCATACAGAGCAGAAAGGACCTTTTAACATCAGTAACAGCGTAATTCTTTCTGTTTGGAGCAACCGAATTATCCTTTAATATGTAATGAGATTATATGACAGGCTTTTGATTATCTTATGTAAAAGCAGCATGAACAATGTAATTAAAACACTGAAAACACCCCCTGCAATCCACACTTTATACCTCCTATACCTACATATTTAGAAAAAAATGACTAGGCATAAGGAGTGTCTCTTTCTGGTTATACAGTATCAGGCCCCACAGGTCCCCAAAGTAGGGCCTTCTAGATATTGCTGTAGTAAAAATGATTATACATCTATGCTGAGAATTTAAACAATAAATTATAAGGGGATATGAATGAAAATAGACACTCTTGAAAATCAAGTTTATGGCCTAGACAATGAAAATACATTAACCTGGCACACTATGGGATATCAAGACAAGGGCAATGTTGTCTTTGTTTTGTCACAGGAATAAAGTCCTTTTAAAAGTGTGTTTTTACTTTTTTTATTTATATGATATTTCATAAAATAAAAAGGTAAATACCAGTGAAAGAAGAAATGAGGCACTTTATTTTTCATATTATCCATTAAAAGAGAAGTGTTAAGTCATTAACCTGGCACACTATGGGATATCAAGACAAGGGCAATGTTGTCTTTGTTTTGTCACAGGAATAAAGTCCTTTTAAAAGTGTGTTTTTACTTTTTTTATTTATATGATATTTCATAAAATAAAAAGGTAAATACCAGTGAAAGAAGAAATGAGGCACTTTATTTTTCATATTATCCATTAAAAGAGAAGTGTTAAGTTAAGAAGGATTATTTTACAAAGAGAGATGTAAGTTCTGTATGTGCTTATAAAAGAATGACCAAGTAACAGCTGACTATCTAGTAATGCCTTTAATAAGCTTTAAAAACAGCATAGTGTTTGTAAAAATAATGTTCCTGAAAAAATGAAGCCATTTCACCTAAATCAACAACACTGAAAGGTAACACCTCTTAGCTGAGCTTCTTAATTAAACCTCAGAGACAAAGTTTAAGATGTCATATTTGCCATCTTATAATGAATTCTACTTTGCAGTGTTTATTACACTAACTTCTGCAATCTTCTTCAGTGGGAAGCAAGAGACTGTGCGAAAACATAAAATTTCTACACTGGGCACAAGTATAAACTGGGAGAGGAGTGGCTGGCAAGCAGCCCAGAAGAATGGGATCTGGGGGTGCTGGCGAACAGCAGGCTCAATATGAGCCAGCAGCCAAGATGGCAAACCAGATCCTGGGATGCGTTAAATACAGCATAACCAGCCGGTTAACAGAGGTTATTGTCCAGCTGTATTCAGCGCTGGGGCAGCCTCACCTCGAGTGTTGTGTGCAGTTCTGGGTGCCACAATTTCAGAAGGATGTGAAGGTCCTTGAATGTGTCTAGAGGAGGGAAATAAAGCTAGTGAAAAGGCTGGGAGGAATGTCCTCTGAGGAGTAGCTGAGGGCTTTGGGCCTGTCTAGTTTGGAGAAAAGGAGGCTGAGGGATAACCTCATTGCTCTCTACAGCTTCCTGAGGAAGGGAAGTAGAGGGGAAGGTGCTGATCTCTTCTCCCTGGGATGCAATAACAGGAGGTGTCGGAATAGTTCAAAGCTGCACCAGGGATCAGACTGGACATTAGGAAGCGTTTCTTTACTGAGAGAGTGGTCAAACCCTGATCATGCTTCCTAGAGAGGTGGTCAATGCCCTGAGCCCATCAGTGTTTGAGAAGCATATGCACAATGCCCTTAACCAACATGCTTTAGCCTGAAGCAGCCAGGCAGTTGGCCTAGATGATCACTGTAAATCCCTTCCAACTGAAATATTCTACTCTATTCTATTCTCACATAAACCAAGATACAATGTTGCAACATTATAACATGTAAAATTTTTCTTTGTACTTTAAATAGGAGGCAGGCAGAGAAGAGCAGCAGAGTATTGCAACTGGATGAATATATTGTTGTGAAGTGCAGATTTCAGCCAAGTCCTAATTCTCAATGTTCTTACAGCTCAGATATACCTGGATTCAAGGGTTTCTTCTTGGCTTACTTGTTGAAAAGGTTATGTTTTAGAAAGGCTCAGTTGGAGAAAAGCGTATTTTTCCCCTTAAATCTAAAATCAAATAGGCTCCTGCTTCAAAATCCACCTCGTGTAGGACTTGAGAGTAGCTTTCATGTTATTGCTGATAAATATATTCTTTAACAAAGCCAGGTTCCTTTAAACTTTCATGGGAGCTGACTTTACAAGCTAGTCAAGTAAAATGTCATAGCATAAAGTTATTGGTGAAAAGAACAGCAGCTGGAAAGCAGAGACTTCGAATAAATTGAGAAATGTCTGAAGCCAGTTCAAAATGGCAGGGCAAAATTTAAACAAACCTTCCCTACCCAAGGAGAGGCAGACAGGCATAAATCATTCCCAGCAATCAATTCTGCTATTTGAATTTGTCCTGACACTTGTTGGGCTCGGTCGCTGACATGGAACCGTGGCAGAAAGGCCAGGCCACAGGGGAAATTTGGCCAGTTTCCACATCTAAAAGTGAACCACCCGACCGCAGGTCTCCAACCCTCGTAGGACCGTTCTTTGTTCTAAGCATAAACCATTTTGACTGCTGTGTTTTAGGTCTGCCTTGAAGATATCAGGATAAAGAAAATGATTTGATTACTATTTGTACAAGAGGCAGGAAATATTGGGTGAGATTCCAGCCAGGAATGGCACAGGTAGCTTTTCAGGCAGACAATTTAAACTGCCAAGTTAATATTCATGGTTTTGATTCTCACTGCAACTACTTTGTCATTAATTATTGATATTCTGTTAGACAACAAGCAAAACGTCTGAGAAAAGGGACTGCAGGTTTCAAATTCTGTGAAAATTCAGTATTTACATCTGTAGGAGACAGATCTGCTCTTAATGGAGATTCTCAGAGAAGATTTTTGTGGGAAAGAATTTGCATACTGGCCTCGAGTGCTTTCACTTACACCAAATGTAAACGTCATTATGCTCAACTGCCAGTGCAGAAGTCTCACTAAAACACTTAAGGTAGCCTGTGCTATCTCACACATATCCAGAACACACATTTTTGTTTCCCCACCTCCTTCTCCAAAACTCAGCCTTAGCAAAACCCTGAAAAGGTGAGGTCAAGTACCCAGCCATACAACCTTAATCTCCAGCTTCCCCCTGATGCCTGCCAGAGTCAGTGGAAACGAGCTGCAGGCAAGCCATCACATCCAGTACATCGCACAGCTCTATCAAGCGAGAGAGGGATTACTTGGAGCAGCTTGTGATACCGTGATCTCCAATGCTGTCCCATCTGACATCCTCATGCGTGATCAGCAGATGAGGTGTACGAGTACCAAAAGGAATTTGCTATCCTTATTTCACCCTGTGATGTTTGGGTAGGAGGAGGCACAAAGCCCCTCAAAGGCTGTCAGGCAGGAGATACACGTGGTCAATGGGGCTGGCGAAGAGCCATCGTGTACAACAGGCTGGAAGCAAACTCAGAAGGCTCTTCTGGAGCTGCCATCGAAATCTTGCATTTAAGCAGCCACTTCTCCCCACTACGTCTTCCCTTTTACTCCAGGCCCAGGATTAGTTGGCCAGACTTCTTTAAAAGTAAGGAAACCAATGGAGCACAAAACTTTCCCTTAAAAAATGAGGACAGAAAGGGTCAAAGACAGTAGCAGCTGCATATTGACACCATATCCTAACAAATAAGTAATTAACCTAGAAATTGGGAAAGCTGAACTCAGCATAATTGAACATGAAATCATGCCTTTCACTGCAATGGAGTCTTTCCATCAGGTTACTGGACATTTTGGAATGCAAGAAATCATATACTGCTTTCTGAAGCTATAATTTGAAGTAATTAAATATAATCTAACCAGCTATTAAATAGGGCTGAAGTTAAGGAGCTAGTGTGCGTAGATCATAGAATCATAGAATGG
>NW_010228907.1:0-26102 GCF_000690775.1 Eurypyga helias
TTCTGTGATTTTATGATTCTATGACTCTCTCCTGTGAAATGAGGGTTGTCAGAGACTGTGGTGCACTCAGAGGCAGTGTAAAAGGTGCTATGTAAATAGTACAGATATACAGGTCTTGAGAGCCACGTGAAGCAGTCTAAAGACTTATGTGACAGGTTGTGGCTGTCCTGTGGTCTCCTCTCATCTGGCTAATGAGTGTAAAGCAAAATTGCTATTGGGATGGAAGAGCCTCAGGCAATGTTTGAGTCCTATGCTTGAGTAGTTACATTTAAAACTAGGGTGATTAGCTGGTGCTATGGGGAAAATCACTCAATACACATCAGGGTTTCACAGCCCTCTCTGATCCTGCCCTCATGTAAAGGTTAATGGATCCATGAACTGCTGGCACAAGCAGACCTTACCCATGGACTCGCTGACAAGGCAGCCCATGAGGAGCGCAGGTCTAATGCCTGGCTTTTCACCAGTCCCCTGCAACTACAGCATGTCTCCCTGTGGATTCAAGGGAGGGAAGACTGCTGTCTGCTTCATCATTAGCTGCAAATTTTACCTGTATTTCATAAGTTTAATTTATATTGAAGGCTGTGATTTTGTCTTCATATCTCGGTAGTTTCAGAGGAATGTGTTATTAGGCATTAGATATACAGAAAGCAATTTGCAAGATTTGGAGTTTCTGCATGTCTTGGCCTAAATCCTCACGTAGGGAACTCTTCTCACCACACTTTGCCTTGCAATTTAAATTACAAGAGATGTGCTGTCCTCCTCACAGTGGGGCCATGCAATATTAGCTTCACACACCCCCTTTGTCCGCCATCAACAGCTGCATTTCAACAGAGAAGTAAGTTTGGTACGAAGTTTGTTAGTACAAACCATCTCATTGTATATTGTAGCGTGATTGCAGTGCGATTGTGGCTGAAATGGCTGAGAACCAGCAACTCTTGAAACAGAGCTGCTGAGGCTAGAGGAGCATAGAGAAATGATGGGATGTTGTCACCTGCCTCTGTCCCTACCATCAAGCAGATCTGGGTCACCATAACAGGACAGATACAAGCACTGCATCTCAGACTTGCAAACTAGGGAGCGTCTTGCCAGACTTCTTGTTTCTCCAGGTTCTCAGCCCCTGAGACCCTGGTGCTGTCAGGAGGAATCACAGAATGGTTTGGGTTGGAAGGGACCTTAAAGATCATCTAGTTCCAACCCCCTGCCATGAGCAGGGACACCTTCCACTAGACCAGGTTGCTCCAAGCCTCATCCAGCCTGGCCTTGAATACTTCCAGGGATGGGGCATCCACAGCTTCTCTGGGGAACCTGAGAATCTCCATGAAGAAAATGGATAAAAACAAAGGGGGTGAAGGGAGGGGGACAGCAAAGGGCAGTTGTGTTGTGTGAGCTCTGCTGGTTCACCGGGCTTGTGGAAAATTTCATGCTGTGCATAACAAGTTTAGTTTGCTCTCCAATATATACCACTCTTTATAATGCTCAGCAATTTTGTGCCTGGAAATTGAAATGTTGCACATATTTAGGTTTTGTTTGTTTGTTTTGTTTTGTTTTGTTTTTTTTGCTAGGGGTGGTATATCCTCAGGTGTGATAGAGAATCCCCTTTAGCTGATTGCCATTAGTGTAGCACAGTGAACAAGACAGCCAGTTTGGGTGTGAGGCTGGCAACACCAGCTAGTAATTTATACCACATTACACAGCAGGGCAGGAGCAGCTACTGAAGTGCTACCTAAGTAAATAGTCATTTGCGTGGCTGCGATTAAACCTTTGGAAGTATTTCCAGCAGAGCATATAGTGCTAATGAATCTCATTATTACTAATTGCCAAGCAGCGCCAAGTGTATGGGGAGACCTTGCCAGTCCGCTCTCTGCGGTCGGAAATCTTGCAGCCATACCTTAACATGGGCATATTTTCCACCGTGAAGATGAGGAGCTCCTTGAGATGAGCTCTGCGAAGTGAGTCCGCTCAGATGCAGCATCCTTCTCTCCTCCTCTGCTGTGTGCCTGTCATCCTGAATATTTCAAGCCTCCAGTCTTCCTCTCTTTCTCCCTGACCTCACTTTTACCGTCTGTTCTCACTTTCTTCTCTCTTCAGGATTAGCTCTTTGATTTTTTTTTCTCCCCTCCCCCCCAAGGCTCCTAAAGAAACAGAAAATAAGAATATCCAGAACAATACAGATCATCCCTTGTCCAGTTCTCCTGGCTTCATTTCTAGAGATAATGCAGAAATGATCAAGCCAAATAAGATCAGTCCATGAAGTTTCTATCACTTTTTTTCCTCCTCTTCACCTTATTAATATTGCAGCTGTCACACTCTATAATCTCACGCGTTAGCTTTGCCCGGGCATGCCGCTCTGTGTTGATTCGTTTATTTTAATCAAAGTTTTGCCTCCTGATATTTTTCCCTGTCCAGGCTGGAACAGAGAAAATGAAATTTCAACAGAAAACACACACAGAAATCGTTAATATTTGAACTCCAGAAAGATCTCATTTATTAAACATTTTTTTTTCATCCCTCTGGGGGATTCAGAGATGTAGTTTCTTTGTGTGTTACTTTGGCAGTAATACTACAGCATTTCCCCATGGGCTTCTTTAAGTGCTCTCAAGTGTACACTAATAACCCTTTGCCTTTGGCTTTGATGAGTATAACACACACTTAGTCACAGGATACGCTTTGGGTGATGTGGGGTTTTTTTAGGTACAGGGTTTGGTTTTTTTTTTAATTTATTTCATTTTTGGGTTTTTCTGGGGTGTTGTTTGGGTTTTTTTGTACAGCTTACAAGAAGACGGTTTGTTACTGTTTCAGTATGAAGTATAGGAGCCTTCTGCTGCAGCTCTGGAGTTTTAACAGATGGAGAATATTAAACCTTCATATATATATATATATCAGAGTGTAAAAGGATTGATTGTCACACAGCAAGACACTAAAAACTGGTTGTTGTTTTTTTTTACTGAAGCATGTTTCCCTCACGATGGTAAATGGTTCCAGAAAGACACTGACATACTGATCATCTACTCATATCATTCTGGGTGGCGGATGCCCTTATAGACAATTTAGAGATTGAAGGGCTTGGAAGTACATATTAAAGAAAATTAAAAATCCAATCAAAACAACATAATAAAAACAGGAACCAGAATTGCAATTGCTACACTAAGCACTAAATCTTGAATGGGGGTGTTTGAACAAGCTGTTTGTCAAAGTTTAACAGAAGAAACCTTCTCCATTCCAGGGTGGAAAAGGGAATATTTCTGGTGAAGGAGAACATGGGGTGATGTCATGGGGTGATGTCATGGGGTGGTGGGCTCACATGGCCAAATTCAAGGGTTCCTGGACCAGTGGGTACTCAAAAATGTTAGAAGCAGTAGCAAGAATAGTTTCCACATCTTGAAGGTGGAGCATTAACGGTGGAGCAGTCTCAGGTCTTCACAGCATTGTGGGCTGTGGGACATTTATAGTCCCTGGGTGTCAGATGATGCCCACAAAACCTTTCAAGCTGGAGAGAGGAAAAATCAATGCCTGTGGGAGAGGGCTGCCTAGTTTGGACATTCTGGTATGGATTGTACCCTCTTCTCTGTTCCCTGCCAAAGCTATATGCTTTCACTATATGGAGTATGTGGACAACCTGTAGGTAAGATCAGACCCAAGGGATCTGCCTATACTCGTTTATGCCAGAGGAAAATTGACAGTGCAAGTAGCCACCTTCCTACGTTGCCTTATTTCCTGCAAGACCAGTGCCTCACTTGCACTGCCTGGGTTATGAGAGCCTGGGTTATGCCATGGCCTGGAGTCAACATCCCCATTTCAGAGCTGCCTAGTCATGCACATGCCACGTCTTTAAGGGGTGCAGGAGCTGGAGATTTTTGTGTAGCAATGAGCCCATGAAGCAGCAATTACTGATGATTTCAAAGTTTTCTTGGTTAAGCTTTCACTGTGTCTTGCCAACCCGATCCCTCAACAGCCAGTTCTTTCTCAAGATCTATTAATATCTTGTGATTTACCTCCATATAAAGTATGTTGCTTTCTGACTCTCCCTGGGCGTATGGAACAGACGTCCCTTTTCAAGGGATTTATCATCAATTACAAATAATGCAGTGTAAATAAGTTTTCCAAGACCTTCAATCATGCTCATTAGCTTGAAGCTTGCTCATTAGCTTGAAGATAATGATACGTGGGATCAAATTTAAATCTACCAGCCTATAAATTTGGGAATGCAGAGGCTTGCTTAGGTCCACAGCTTTAACAAGTGAATGTGAAGCCAGTATAAGACACTCAGATATTTGAGGCAAAGCCACTCAGGGTTTTACAAGTAGCTTTGTGTGAACTAGGATCATGATTCAAGCTCTCATATTTTTAACCCAGACATTACTCAACTTAGTCTTTTTTGTTCCTTTAAGGGGCTATTTTAGACCCACAGGGGAGTAAAGTATTCAAGAAACACTCTCTTCAAGGAAAATCACAGGGAAACATGAATGTTAAGGTTGTTCTTCTGGGAAGAGATGCTGTTTTTAGCTGTGGACTCCTGTCATCTTATCACACAGTATCACACAATACTTATCACACAATAATCAGATCTGTTCTTATCTCAACTCTCTCCAGCCCCACGTTGGGCACAAAAAAGAACTGTCCTGGTTTAACCTTATCTGGCAATTAAGTACCACACAGTCACTCGTTCACCTCGCCCCTGTCCCCCAGTGTAGGAGGAGAGTTGGAGGAAAAGACAAGGAAGCTTGTAAAGTTAAGAACTATGTAATAATTGAATATAGCTGAAAAATATAGTGATATTACTAATATTAACAATACAACTACTAATAACTAATTAAAATAATAGAAAATAGAACATATGATACAATTGCTCACCACCTGCTGACAGACACAAAATCAGGTCCTGAGAAGCAAGAATCCAAGCCCCAGAGCACCAGAGTGACAACCTGGACTGGGGGAAAAATCAGCCGACCTCCCACCCCACTAGCAAAGGAATCTGCCCCACTGCTAAAAAACTAACCAAGAGCAAACAAAGGAGCTAACAACCCAGCTATCAAGCTAGTCAAAGTCTTAACGACCTCCCCAGGCTACTTCCCATCTCAGAACTGCACATGTGCCCTGAGCCTGACCATGTAATGAAATACTCCTTCAGCCAGGCTGGGCCAGCCCTCAACACCGTGAAGAAAAGGAGCTCTTTCCTGCCTGAAACCAGCACAACTCCCTAGGTATTTTTAGTTGCACATGCATCAGGTGCTTTAGATAAGAGTACCTCTGGAGACTGCAAGTCCTGTGTAACCTTAGAGCCCTCCTCATTAGAGTTGTTTGGGAAAAATAAACAAATCAAAAAAAGAACCCCAAGCAAAACACAACGTGGCAGATGTGTTTATTTTAGTAGCTCCACCTGTGTTCATCAGGCCCATTCCTGCAAGGTGATCTATGCAATGACATTTCTTCCTTCTACTCCCCGTAAGAAAATATCAAAATCCTGTCGAACATCTATACTCACATGTGTATGTTCTGCTACAGATTCTTTTGCCTTAAAGATTAGAAATAGCTCAACAGAGTAACTTCATCTGTGGCTGGCTATTAGTAAGAATAAGGGAGAAAAAGGGGATGATCGACAGAGAAATACTTTTTTAGCCCTCTCAATTTCTCATCTTCAAGAAGAACGTGTTTACTGGTCTACCCCAAATGTATCTCAGGGTTACTCAGGATAACTGACATGTATTTAATATGCTGATTTTCTGTGGTTGGGACTTGGCTGAAGCTACAGAGGACATGAGACAGGATTAAATACACATCAGAGAGATAAAAAAGGTACGTCTAATGCAGGAAGGCAAAGACGCCTTTGAAGTCTGTGGGAGGTATGCCTGTTCCTTCCAGCTCGGAATTTGTATCAGATGATTTAATTCTTTTTAAGACTGTATATTAAGAGGCTTTTTTTAATAGTGCAGCTTTAAGCAAGTCCCTGAGTAGTCTCTAGCAGAACTACAGTGTTATACTTCTGCTGTCTGTGTCATGATCAATAATAGATCACCAACTCCACTGCTCAGTGTAAAGTGAAAATGCCTTTCTCCAAAAAGACTATCTGTCCAAACAGGATTTTTTTCTCTTTTTTTTTTTTTTTTTATGTGTATTTAGAATAGATAGATAGGTAGATTCTATTTTGGTAGAATTAAGTCTCTCCATACATCTATAATAGATGTAAAAGTGAACAAAGGGATGTTAATTCAGGAGGATATTCTGTGGCCACATCCAAAAAAATGAGAGGCATGCTGGAAAATTCCAAAATGTGTTTTTAAATATCATCATCCAGTGCAAGGTGCCCAAATTGACTTTAGAAGTACATTGTTGTTATTAGGAGCTGCTATAATAAGCAGAATCAACCAGCAGCCATTTCCTAATGGGGTTTTATAATTGCTTGTTGGATATTTCTGGTTTTTGGCTCAGAGCCTTTTATTCTTGTTGCTAACAGAAAAAGTGTAATAACCAGTCGCTGCAGCCTACTGTGGAGGACACCATCCAAGTTAGGAGAATATGTAATGAGCAGCTTTGATTCACATTCTCTTACTCTTTAGAAAATAATTCTAGTCTTTAAAAGGCTCCATGCACCACTTAACTCAGTAATTGGCAAGAGGGGATGGAAATACAACATTCTGAAAGCAAAGTTGCACATTTCAGATTACTCTGAGAAGAGAGCACACAGAGTGTGTTCTTTGTCACTTATTCATAACTTCTTTCCAATACTTAATAACCATTTGCTATCCGGCAGTTGGCAGAATCTTGCTCTGCCTTGCGTGAAGGGATACCACCTTGATGGGCTCCGGTGTATGTCACAGACACAGTGACTTGAGGCTTTTCCACACCACATTCTAAGAGTTAGGCTGGGCAGGAATTTAATGACTGCAGGACAGGGTAATACAGATGCTTTTCCACTCCACGGGGGAGAGATTTCCAAATGAAGGTGCCCACAGGGTCGCAAAAATTATATTGTCAGGCCAGCTTTCCCCTATCACATGGTGCAGCAGTCTTCAGAAAAAGCATTGTGAATAGGTCATATTTTACCTAACTTCAGGTGTTTACAGTGTTGGTGTCTGTACTCAGTACCCATGGGTGTCTAGGTTCCTATTCAAGTCACTGGTATTTAACATGAAGGTCATCTAATCAACTACAAGCATCTGTGGTAGGGGGAGATGCCCTAAATTCCACTGCTTACTAGTGCATCATTGGGTATTAAGTATGGTTGGGTGGAGAAGGGAGGGAGGGGGAGAGGAAGGAAGAGAGAGAGAGAAAGAAAGAGAGAGAGAGACAGAAAGAGCGAAAGACAGAAAGAGAGAAAAGAGAGAGAGACAGAGAGAGAGAGAGAAAGAAAGAAAAGAAGAGAGAGAGAAAGAAAGAAAGAGAAAGAAAGAAAGAAAGAAAGAAAGAAAGAAAGAAAGAAAGAAAGAAAGAAAGAAAGAAAGAAAGAAAATGAAAGAGAAAGAAAAAGAAAATGAAAGAGAAAAAGAAAGAACGAAAGAACGAACGAAAGAACGAACGAAAGAACGAACGAAAGAACGAATGAAAGAACGAAAGAACGAAAGAACGAAAGAACGAAAGAAAGAACGAAAGAACGAAAGAATAAGAGAGAGAGAAAGAGAGAAAGAAAGAGAGAAAGACAGAGAGAGAGACACAGAGAGAGAAAGAAAGAAAGAACGAAAGAACGAATGAACGAAAGAACGAAAGAACGAAAGAAAGAACGAAAGAACGAAAGAAAGAACGAAAGAAAGAACGAAAGAACGAAAGAACGAAAGAACGAAAGAAAGAACGAAAGAACGAAAGAAAGAACGAAAGAAAGAACGAAAGAACGAAAGAACGAAAGAACGAAAGAAAGAAAGAAAGAAAGAAAGAAAGAAAGAAAGAAAGAAAGAAAGAAAGGCATTATGCAGAGTAGCTTTAGCTGTCATCATTTTTATCCTAGACATAGGATGTCATGCCAAAATGCGAAGCACAGCAGATTCTCCTTTGTGTGGCTTCCAACTGCTTTCTGCTTTTTCAGTAATGCTAAAATTCGAGAGAAATCATCTGACCTTAAATGTGTTGTTGTGGTCTGCTAATCTCAACTCTGTATTTTCAGTAGAACTCATAGTTATTGAAAGGAAAGGCACTGTAGAACTGACAGTTTCTCTCAATTTACTTAACCGTCTGTAGTCATCCAGGGGTTTATGCTGAAAGAGTATTTTTAAGGTACAAAATCTGGCTTTCTAGTTCACTGAACACATGGAGAGCCTTTTGTTGACATTATCTGCACTGTATCTTCAGGGAAGACAGTGAGTTTATAAGTGGTTTGTGAAATTCACATTCAAAACTCAGGGAAGCAAACAAGCAGAGAGATAAAACATTCCTGACAGGACTAAGTTCAATATTACAAAATGGAGAAGAAAAAATATTCTGAGGGAACGGATGCATTAGGGAATTTAAAACGAGAATTAAATAGGTTAGTTTCTCCAATGCTTCCATATTTTTATGACGAGTTCAATTATGCTGAGATTATTAATTTTTAAAATGATTAATGTAAGATTATATTGGAACAGATAGATTGTTCATTACAAATTACTTGTTTTATCTCATCCTTGACAACTACAGTGTCAACTCTTGGAATGTTTAAATTTTGTTCTTGCTGGAGGAAAGGGAAAGTTTCTATTCTAGACAATCCTGTAATTTTTTTATAGACACACTTAGATATTTGGACCATAATTTGGGCACCGGAACTTCATTATCAGTTGCTAAAAGATGTCACGTATGTATGGTGGAACTTGGGTAAAGTTCTTTGCCTCTGTCTGAATGCTTCCTGTGCAAACTGGAGGTACAAGTTCTCTGGTTCATCATGTTTGTTCTTTAATTACACCATAATCTCTCTGGGCGAAGTGTGACAAGATGACACATTATTTAGGAAAAAAAATGGTGAATTCAGGTTTGACTTAGTTAACATACAATGCTAAAATCAAACAAAATCTGAGTGCTTTTCCTTTTTTTTTTCTGTTTGGAAGCAGAATAACATTTGTAATGGAATTTCAAATGATTTTTCTTTTAGTCTAATCAGGCCTCAAAAATCTTATGGTAAGCTATGATCGGATCTAAGTCAAAGTGCAGTGCTGCACTTATACTGGGAGAATTTTTAGCCAACCAAACCAGCCTATCTCCTTTGAGGAACATTGTTCCACTGGTTGATTCCCTTCTGACTGAAATCCATGGCTAAGCTTTCCAAGGGAACTCTGTGAGTTTCAGCTCCCCGCGTTGTCATAGTGTTATCTAAATGTCAGGATTTGCCTTTGTCAGGCAATGGCTGCTCCCTTGATGTCCTGAGACTTGGCACATACTGGGGAAGCAAAAGGCAAAAGCATTATTATAAACTTACATACGTAACAATAAACGTAAGAAAGATGTGAAATACTGTCTGATTGATGCAAAGCTTTGTCTTTAACGGGCATATGTTTTCCTGAGTTTTGTTTGGATTTCGGAACCCACCATTTTTAATGTAGAAAGGTGTAAGTAACTTCCGTAATCCTTCTAAGGAAATATCTGCATCCTACCATGCGCTGCTATGCAGAGGTACTTGAGAAAATTTGAGTAAGAGAAGCAGCACAGCATTGCTCTGATTCAGGAGAGCTCACTCACCTTTGTATCCCTGCATCAGACCGTTCTTCTCTGATGAAACATCCCAGTGATCCAGGAATACAAACATCATTCAGAGTCAATGTGGTTCAGTCAATAAGGTTTGGTTGACTTAAAGGAGAAGATCAGAGATGGAGAGAGGACCATCCATAAGATACCACAACCAATCTTAACCTAAGAACTATGATTCTATGATCATTCTATGATTCTATGATTCTATGATTCTACTGGAGGCAGTAGGGAAGACCCTCTGGTTCTGTCCCTTTCTCACTTGCCCATGGCCCATACTGGCATAGATCCACATCTCCATAGCCTGATTTAGTTCCTACTTGAGCAATGCTCTCCCCAAAGCCATTGATATGTTTTTCCTTGCTTAAAGTGAAGAATGTAGCCCACGTTGTTACAATTAAGGAGAAAATATTGCAGCACAATGTTTTCTAAGGTTATTTGTTCTTTTCAGAGATAAAAATCAGAGGTTGTTTTGCTAGAATTTATTTTCCTTGCAAATGGACCTAGTCTATTTTGGTTTTTAGTTGTTGGGTTTTTTTTTACATGAGGGCTTCTGATGTTAATTTTCCATCACATCCATTTTCAGAATTACTCCATTTTCCATACACTTTAATGTCTTAAAAACTGGCCAAATTCCTCACTGATCTATGTATTTAAGTGGACTATATTAAAAAAAAAAAAAAAAGAAAAAGAGAAAGAATAAATGTAATAACTATTGAGTGGAATATTTTCAGCCCTTAATCTGGCATTGGTTTAAACCTCCCAATGAAAATATAAAAGTGAAGAAACACAACTGAATTTGATACATAAAACTCACTTCTTATTAAAAGTGATACGCAAGGTCCGGGAGAATCATTTATGCAATTCCTCTGCTTTGATTATTTCTTGCCTGGGTAGGCAGGGCATCTTGTAAGTGACTGGCAGGGAGAGATGGCAGAAAATGGGTGGGCAAGTTACAAGAGGAGGGTCCACATGTCCCACCTTGGGTCTGAGACCTGCCTGGCACCATGTCTGTGGCAACGGGATCCCCAGCCCTTGGCTTATTCTCTGATGTGGCATTATGACTTCAGTCTGTACTGGGGAAGGAAGTGATGGTCCACATTTGTCCCATAAACAAAGCTGAACTTTCCCACTTTGTGTTCTATTTCACTATAAACACTTCAGCAACTACCCTTTAGTAAGTGATTGACTATTTTTACAGTGCCTGCTATTCCAGTCCCCTTTTTTCTTGGCCTGTAAGTACTACCATAAGCATGATTAACAATATTTATTATAAGTGCACATTATATTATGCATTTTATGAGTCTTCTACATAGCCATGGTCTTTAAAACATGCATTTCAACTAAAATTCCACCTAGGCCAAAACAACGTGAGAATTATTACACTGCAACATTAACAACAACAACAAAAAAGATTTTATTTTCAATAACGCTTTATTTTCTGCAGATGGAGTCACAAGGGATCTTTTTATTTGGCTTCAACTGCTTTCATTATAGTTTTCCACTCATCTGTCTTCCCAGGGATCATATTCAGATTGTACATGCAAGGATTGCACCCCTTACTAGTGGAAAGCAGCCATTTCAGGGGGTGTGTGTAACCAGAAGCTTTTAATTTGCATACTATTCCATATTGGAGTTACCCACTGGAAACTACAGGTCAAAGTCATTTGGCGATATGTTACCTGTTTTTTCTATCTAATCTATTTTTAGATATCAACACTGAATTGCTAAGTCAGCTACAATATTTTTTCTGATAACATTCAAGAGTTTTTAGATAAGGAAATTAAGCTGATGGGAAGCATGTAAAAAACAGTAAGCTCTTTGATATGCTATCACATGGAAAGAGAATAGTTAATTTGAAAAAGGCAGAGATTACAGCAGACACTTAAAAGTTGGTAAGATGCTGATCTGAAGGGAGATGTTGAGATATGTTCAATAGCTGCTGGATTGGAATTGGCAGTAGAAACTGGTACTAGTCATAGAATTATAGAATCATAGAATGGTTTGGGTTGGGAGGGACCTTGAGCCGTTGACCACCACTCTCTGAGTGCGGCCATCCAGCCAGTTCTTTATCCATCGAGCGGTCCATCTGTCAAATCCATGTCTCTCCAGTTTCAAGACAAGGATGTCATCTGGGACAGTGTCGAAGGCTTTGCACAAGTCCGGGTAGATGACATCAGTTACCTGTCCTCTATCCACAAAGGTTATGACCCCATTGTAGAAGGCCACCATGTTCGTCAGGCACGATCTGCCCTTGGTGAAGCCATGCTGGCTGTCACCAATCACCTCCTCATTCTCCATGTGCCTCAGCATGGTTTCCAGGAGGATCTGCTACATGATCTTGCCAGGCACAGAGGTGAGACTGATCTTATTTAGTGTTTTCATAATATGTTATTTTACCTTGGTGTACAGTCAGGAGGTATTGAGAGTTCAGAGGACAACAAGGATATCACTGAGGAAAAATAGTTTTAGCCATGTTAGAGAAGCAGCAAATATATTTCCTAACAAAAAGTACCAGGTTATTCACTTAGAGACTAATAATTTCCACTGTAAAATGATATCTTGTCAGCTGCATGTGAGAAACAGGCTTGTGCATACCACAGTGAGTATAAATTATTAATGTGCAGGCTCATGAAAAGATGCATGTGGCCATAGGATGTGGTAGGCAAGATATTTCTGGTGCTAAGTAGGAACTACTGCCCTGGTATCAGCCACTGTGGCGACCTCAGGGTATTGTATGTCATTCTGCACAGCAGAAGTGAGTTCAGGTAAGAGCAGAGCTTAACAGAGCTGCTGACAGGATGGGGAGGGTGGAGATGATACCTGGGGGCAGGCATTTATATCTGCTGCAGTCTGCAGCTTAGCACTGAAACGTGCTGGCTGGCTTCTTACAGGCTAACTTAGATAATGGAAATACTGGCAGTGCACGGATAAAGTTCCAGCATGGAAATTCCCCTGTTTACTTTGCAGAGTAAAATGCCAAAAACAAAGGTCGTGTGCCTGGCACTTCAGCAGTCACTAATAGCTGAGATTGTCTCTATATGGCATGGTAGCGTAGGAAAATAAAGGCTGAGAGGAACTGTTTATCCCCAAGATCAATAATATTGTAAGAACAAACAGTTATAACATGCTCATGAATAAATTCATTCTAAACTTGGATTAGGACTGTCCAGGGGAGACCATCTGACTAGGCTGCAGGTGGAGTCTGATGGGGTGTCAAGGATGTGATTGCTGGGAATAGCAGGAGACAGGGTACCAATGCAGATGTCCCTTTTAGTCTGTTCTTCTAGCAGAACCCTAATAACAAACACTTTTCAAGAGAAGTATCTCAGTGTTCCCTCTCCAGTTCTTAATTCTGCTGGACTCTAGGCCGCTCCTGTGACACAGCTTCCCATATAGTTTTGGTGGTAGCTGAGACCTGTTGTCGAATTACTAATTATCTCTATTACTACTTTATGCATTTGAAGGAACAATGTCTCATTTGGTTAAAAACAGTAAAATAGCCAAGAAGTATGATGTCATAATGCACTTCTCTTCAAGAAGAGGTGGTAGCACCCAAAATTTCAGGAAGGTATCTTCTTCCTAATATTGTGGTTTGAAATGTTCACAGCTACTGAGAACTGTGAATCTGTTCTGCCACCAGCTGTTCTCAAACCAGCCTAGAGAAAACATGGCTCATATCCGTGAGCTTTGGATTACATTTCACTTGTTTCTTTGTGTAATACAAACCCAGTATTTTTTTGTGAAAGAGTCGGACGACTTTTTCTTCTTTGCATAGGTTTTTTTTTTACTTACTTAAAATTCATCTTACTGTCAAGACTGTCATATCTGTGTGGGTTTTGTTTAGGACAGTTATGTCTGTGTGTTTTCCCAAGCTCCCATGTATTTTGATTTATTGGGATTTCAGTCCATCTTACCTGTGCATTAGATTTCATGGGTAATACTTAGAGGAAGGCCATTTATTTTATTTAATGATGCAATTACAAAGGAATCTTGTTTATTACATTAGTGCTCACATCCACGTCAGACTTGTCTTCAGGAGAATTAGTATCATTTGTCTCATTCAGGACCTGTAACTTTATGCCTCAATTATTCTGTACTGTTGTATAAGTAACATTGCCAGGATTTCTATTAGATGAGGACACCAGGTGACTGGTGGAAATTTAATACCCTGGCATTTTCAGATGCAGAGCACTTGGTCTTATTATTAATCATGGCTCCAGAGCCTTATTCGTCTCCTGATTAAAGACTTCAGCAGAAGGGAATCATGCATGCTTTAAGTACAGTATTTTTAATTAGAGACAAATTCAGGATATCACTATGCATTACTTCTTTAGTAGGTGTAATTAAAGAGCTGATCTGTAACGAGCCCACTTGGAAAAAGACTTGTCTTTAAATCCTAGCAGTCTGCTCTTAGAAGATAGACCAAAAGAAATGGGGCATAAGAGCTATCTCTCAGAAATCTGGATGAGAAATGACTTGTGGTCATTGTTACCACCTGAAGACTGAAGATCTTTAAGGAAGGAAGGTTCAGTCACACTACATAGTATGATGAAAAGGCACACTCACAGAGTCTTCTTGCAAGCTAGAGGTATGTGGAGGGCCACTTCAATTTAAGAAACAGTTTATGAATTATCTGTAAAGAGGAGTAGGATTTGCTGTAGCTAACTTTACCAATCTAAATATGATGTACGTAGTTTAAACTAAATCATCTAGGCTTCGAGTTGGAAGAGAAAGACTCCTTCAGTTAGGATTCATCCCATCCTTTTGTAAGTGTTTGAGACTGGTTATCAGTGCAGACTGTGTGATATAGCACTCTGCTGCTTTTGGTTGAGATAGAGGTAATTCTTTTCCCAGTAACTAGGATGAGGCTATGTTTTGGATTTGTGCTGAGAAGAATGTTGATAACACACTGATGTTTTTAGTTGTTGCTAAGCAATGTTTACATTAAGCCAAGGACTTTTTCAGTGTCTTATACTGCACCTCTGTTTCCAGCTTCTTCTCCACAGGAGACTGGGAGGAGACACAGCCAGGACAGCTGACTCAAACTGTCCAAAGAGATATTTCATGCCATAAGACATCATGCTCAGTATATAAGCTTGGGGGAGTTGAGTGGGGAGTCTGGTTGTCAGTGCTTTTGAGTCTCTTGGGCTCTGACTCACTCTCTCCTTGACTCTGGGTCTTGCTGCTCATGGACTGCCTGTGCATCGGTTGGTGATACAGAACTGAGATGGGAAGTTTCTCCAAAGTGATATGAATTTTAGTTGAGATTATTTAAATATTGCAAGACCGTTGTTATGGGAAGCATGTGCACCAAACCCAAAATATTGTTATTTTGCTAATTTGCCTACTTTTCCTCACCAGAGATTCATTTTTCATGATCTGCTTTCAGCTGACTGGAAAGACCTTCAGTTTTAGGAACCATTGCAGGAGTTTTCAGTCCTACACAACACTCAGTTCAAGGGTTCTCCATCACTAGAGGGTATACTAGTTTAATATAGCCTTGCTGTCAGGTTAGAGCAACTGAAAAACTTACCACACCTCAGCTTCCAATTAACACTTTTCAGATGAGATGATATAAATGAACACGTTAGTGTTCCCGGGTCGTTCCACCATGAAGAGTAACAGGGGCAGCATCTTAGCTGAGAAGGCACCAAGTAGGACCCAAGGAACAATAAACTCACTAGTTTCTATGAATAGAAGGGATATGACGACAAATATAGGTGTTACTTAATGGATGCTCACAGGGTAGGTGAGTGTCTGAAGACACTGGTTCATTCAGAGTTCTGTTGGATATAGTCTGAATCAAAATCCATACTGTAACTAAACTGGGGAAAACTTACGTGGGAATTAGCCACTACTGTCATTATTTGCAGTGAGTCACTGGAAGTAAAATGAATACACACATGAGCTCCGAAGAAAGGTATGCGGGAACTAACAGACAAGCTCAGGCTGTGATTCTGAAATTTGTGTTTTGAATTACTAATACCAAATTTAAAACCCTGCATTAACTGTTAATACCAAACCTAAAAACCTGCATCAGTGCAGTGCAGTACACTGACTGCCTGAAGACATTCATCTGGTTAAAATTTGTCCAAAAATCAGATGGAGTAATTTTGTCATGACAAACTATATCAGCCAGGAGTTGTCCAGCCCTGTTATTTTAAGTTTCTGTTAAAGCAGATACCACATGAAGATAGCGTGAACCCTGTTTCCTTGACTAATTCAACAGAAACATGATGGCATTTTCATACTTGACCACTTGATAGTGATCCAGATAGTCTTGAGGACTGAAGGACCATGGTCTGTCATGGTTTAGGCACATCTGGTAACAAAAGACTGGGCTGTCCCTCACTCCTTCCCCCTCCCAGTAGGATGGAGAGGAGAAAATATAGGGAAAGGTTGGTGGGTCAAAGCAAGGACAGGGAGGGATCACTCACCCATTATGGTCACAGGCAAAACAGACTCGACTTGGGGAAGAAAAATCAATTAAATCAGTTACCAATCAAATCAGAGCAGGGCAATGAGAGACAAAACAAAACAGATCTTAAAAACCTTCCCCCCATGCCTCCCTTTTTCCTGGGCTCTACTTTTCTCCCCTTCTGGCAGCACAGAGGGGGAGACTTTTGGTGTCTGCCTTGTTGTCTTTCTCACATCCCACTCCTGTCTCCCTCTACCCATCACTGTTCATCTCGTTTCTGCTGCTGGTTCTCTTTTATTTTCCCCTCTTAAATATGTTAATGGCAGAGGCAGTGACTGGCTCAGTGATGCCCAGTGGTGGGTCTGACTGGGAGCCAGGGGAGCTTCTAGCAGTTTCTCACAAACACTATTCCTGTGGCCTGTCCCCCTTCACCAAAAACCCCCAGTACACAAACTCAACACGTATTCTGATCTTTCCTCATCAGTGACAAAAAGGCGCTGTATTGGAAGACTAAAGGGCACATTGAATGTTTCTGCAGGTATGGGTGGAAGAGGGACAGTCACAGGCAGAAACCAACTTCATTATACCAAACACATGATGCTGGTAGCTGCTGAGGCTCAGATCCTAAATGTCTTCATGAGTATTGTCCCTACAGGTGTAGCAAATAATAATTTAATTTATTGCATGGGTTTTGTGTTTTGTTGGGGTTTTTTTAATTTAAAAAGGTAAATAATTAAAATGAACTAAATACTTTTCACAAAATCCAGCAGCACATTAAGGTAAAGAGGAAAACATTATTTACCTCACTAGGTAAATAGTGCCTTCAAAGGCAGTCATTCCTTTTCAATTAACCAAAATGACTTTAGGGAATTAGGATGACAGCTGCAGGAAATAAAAAGGGGGTGAGAACATACTGACAGAGTGCAGTAGTAGATCAGGAATTATCTCAGATTTGGCTGATTTGTGTATGATTTCTGCATAGGGAGGTACTATGTATGGGTTTGAAGATTTGCCTTTCTTCATACAATTTTATTGTTGCTAGAGCACAACAACAGGGACAGGCATGTAAGGATACATCCCTAACAACAGGTAGAGTGTTCAGTGCTCCCAGGCTCAGGAGCTTTCTTAACCAAAGTTATTATCCATGCACTTAATACTCTTTAATGGAAAGATATATTTTTCTTCCATTAATTTTCTATTCAGATTTTGCAGGCATGTAGACAGTTAGCATCCACTTTCTTCTATGGTAATGATTTTCAGAGTCTGCATTCATGTGACTGAAAGAAAAAAAAATCTTCCTGTGTGTTTCAGACTTGAAACGTGATACTTTCATGTGATGGTCTGTTGTTCTTGTATCAAAGATCTGGGTGGGACAAAAAAAAACAACAAAAAAACCCAACAACACTACCACCCCAAACCCCCCAATTCATCTAAAAAGAATATGCAAAGGAGCTGATCCACACATTCATTTGGAGGTATAAACAATGCTGGGGTAAATCAGCCTGCACCTTTCCTTGAGAAGTTAAGGCACCAGAAGAATAACAAAGGGCTGGATACGATGGAGATTGCCTGTGAACCATTGATAAGGACATTCCCTTAAGACACAGAGTTTCCTATCCCTGCTCAAAGGTGCATGTCTGAATTTTTGCACTGTGTACTCATTGGATTACATGGCCCAGCTGATTATCCCTATGCTGTTGCATAAATGGGAGCCAGACCCTAGGTGCTACATTTCCTCATGACAAAAAGGCAGGAGGTAGTATCAGTGCTGAAGTGGAGAGAGAGAGAAATAAGTGAACCTGAGGACAACAAAGAGATTAAATGTAATATTCAATGTCATGCATTTGGGGATGAATATTAAAGAAAATGATCCTACTATCATATAATTTAGCCCATATTATCGAAGACAGCAAGAGGGATATGAGCCAGGGATTAGGATGCAGAAAAGCTGAGTTCCAATCTTGTCTCTGGAAATGGCTTGATGTATGTATGCCCTTAGGTAAATTCTGTACCTTCTCTCTTACAGCTTCTCTTTCTGTATTAACAGGATAATAATATTTAGATGAGCTTTGCAAGGACTAATTAGTTAATGATTATTAAGTGTGTGAATATGTAAAGTGTAATGCAAGTGGTAGGGATTATTATCATCTTGGAAATAATGAGGAATGTTTATTAGTTAGTTATTGTGATTATTTCTTTATTGCTAAGTGTATAAGAGGCTGTCATCCATAAAGTGGGTTTTACAAAGAGATTTAAAAGGAAGGAGGTGGAGAAATGGTTAGGAGGCACAGATAGAATTTTAACAGGGAGTTTTAACTCTGCTAGTGTGCCAGTTCCCACCTTAATATGACAGCTAGTAGTCCAGACTGGAGAACAGTGAACAGCAGGTTTTGTAGCCTCCAGTCGGTGTTTTGCCACTTTTGCTCTGTGACCTTGCACTGCCTGCTTGTTGGGCACAACTACTCTCTGACTGTGCAGTGCTCTACATACTGCTCCTCCGTAATCAGTTAAGGGATCTCTCTGGGACACTGTAATAAGACAACAGAGGGATGACAGTGATAAAAACGTTGGATCTTTACTGTGAAGTCCATGTCTGTCTGGGTGCTGGGTAGGGATGCACATCAGGAGCTTTTACTGACAGAATCACAGAATAACGTTTTTTCATATCTCCAAGGGTGCATATCTTCGTATACATAGCTTCAGGAATGGAGACTCCACAACCTCCCTGGTCAACACGTTCCCCTGTTTGAGCGCCTTCACAAGACAACAACAACTACCACAATAACAAAAATATTATTTATTGTGTTGAAATGGAACGTCCTGTATGTTTGTGCTCATTGCCTCTTCTTGTGTCACTGGGGACCACTGAGAAAAGCCTGATTCCATCTTCTTTAGTTCCTCCATTGCAGTATTTATACATGTGGATAAGATACTTCTGAGCCTTCCCTTCTCCAGATGGAAAAATCCTAGCTCTCTCAGCCTCTCTTTGTAGGCGATAGTCCACTCCCATAATGATCTTAGTAGCCCTATGCTGGACTTGTTCCAGTAAGTCTCTCCCCATTGTGTCCTGGGGACACCAGCACTGGACACAGCACTCCAGATGTGTCTCACCAGGGCTGAGTACAGGGAAGGAAGGATTACCTCTCTTGACGTGCCGTCAGTGTTTGAGTTTAGTGTAGCCCAGGAGGTTGTTGGTCTTCTTTGCCCATGAGCCAGCAACATTCATTTGCAACGATCTGGTGTCCATTCAGGACCCCAAAGTCTTTCTCTACAAAGCTGCTTTGCCCTCAGTCATAGAATCATAGAATCACAGAATGGTTTGGGTTGGAAGGAACCTTAAAGATCATTTAGTTCCAAGTCCCCTGCCATGGGCAGGGACACCTTCCACTAGACCACGTTGCTCAAAACCTCATCCAGCCTGGCCTTGAACACTTCCAGGGATGGGGCATCCACAACATCTCTGGGCAACCTGTTCCAGTGCCTCACCACCTTTTCGATAAAGAATTTCTTCCGGATATCTGATGTAATCCTCCCTGATTTCAATTTAAACCCATTACCCCTTGTCCTGTCGCTACAAGCCCTTGTAAAAAGTCCCCCCCAGCTTCCTTGTAGCCCCTTCAGGTACTGGAAGGCTGCAATAAGGTCTCCCCGGAGCCTTCTCTTCTCCAGGCTGAACAAACCCAACTCTCTCAGCCTTTCATCACAGGAGAGGCCTTGATCCCAAACTGGTGTATGGGGTTATTCATCCCCAGATACAGGGCCATAGACCAGGGACACATAAATCCAAAACTGTAAATAAAAGAGTGCCTTCATTTTCAAGATTTTGTAGCTCTTAATTTGGGTTTGGTAGGTAAAATGCACAGAGATGATTGTTCACCAGGGGAATGAGATAAGATCATATGATAATTCATGATGGAATGAACCTTAGCTGCACTCTAGATTAACCTCCTGCTCAAATACTGCTGCTTCCATCTCCTGAGTACTGCCTTTTTGCATTGGAGCCCTGTCATGAGTTTTCTGCATAGCCAAACTTGTCTCCTGATATGTCTAGTTTTTTTGCGGAGTATTGGGATGCATCATTCCCACTGTTCTTGTGCTTGGAGGGTGCTGTCCTTAGAACACTGCTAGTGGTGTTGAACTCCTTTGCCCTTCAGGGCTGCCATGCATGGGCTCCCACTGACTTGTTCCCTTAGCACGTCAATTCCTGTTCTCTTACAGTCCAGGGTCTGCACTGTGTTTCTCTTCCTCTTTATACCCTCAGGAGCTTGAATCACACTGGTAAATGCTCACTACTGCCAAGACTTCTGTTATCACCAGGCTGCTTCACTCAGCCAAGTCCACCTGCACCACATTTAGATTGTGCTAAAAGTGGTCAATCGAACTGGCTGGACACTTTGATTCCGAAAACTTGCTTCCAGGGTGTTTAGGCAAAGCTCATTTACTGTACTGCAGTTGTCTTTGTTGGGTCTGTTAGCTGGAGGATCGCACTGTGCAGGAGAGAAAGTATAACTCCGGAGTGAGGTGACACAGCACTGCATTGAACAGGTTTATTCTCCACAGCCCAGGATCTCTGCAGCACTTTCCAAAGCACACTGTAGACGTGTTCTACATTTTCTCTAACATCCTAACCCGACAGAGCACTTTTCTATCAAAGCCCCTAAAAGTCCGTTAATACTTAACCTGTAAATCTCTGCTTATCTTCCTCCTGCCCTCCCACCGTCCCCAATAGAAAAATGCTGACAAGTCTCAGGATGAGATAAACTGGCTCATGAGGGTGAGGAGAAGGAAAGAGACTTAAGCTGACAACCTTGATCTCCTCCTGCCATCCTTTTCCTCCAGACATCCCTTCAGAGCTGCAGTACAAGCTGCATGTGGAACAACTTCTACATGACAGCGTTTGCGCTGTTGTATCCCTCCCATGAGCTTCTTAGGGAGGAAACTGGATTTAATTCCATTTCTCTAAACTTCTCTTCTGGCAGTGCAGCCCAGCCCTCTGCTCTCCTGCACACCCTGTCAAATGGTGACAACGTGATCTACAGGCGGCTTCTGAGCGGGAGACTAAGCTTCTAAGTGCCTTAAAATTTCACAGGGATATGGGTTTTCCATTGTAATAAGAGCTGACGGTACCTTTTTATAATCAAAATGCAAACTCCCTTCCACTGCTCACTGCTCAGGAGCACAATTGAGAGTGACAGAATTCATTACACAACAGAGACAGATGGAGGACTTTAAAAAGAACCATACATCAAGAGCGGAGGTCTGTGAGTGTGTAGATAGTGGGCAAAAAAGCTTAAAAACTTCAATCCCCTCCATGCTGCTGAAAATTACCAATCTTCTTATCTTGGCAAAACCTTATTATGCAAATAGTTGTCAAGTGGAACACTCAAATTGGCAAAATTACTTTATTGTAGCACTTTTTACACTCCCTCCAAGAAAAGTCTGTTTTGCTCCTGTGATAACTAAATGATTGATTACTCTTGCTGTTTCAGAATAGCAGAGTGGAAAATGATGTAGTAGTACCACCAGTGACACAGGCTCCATTTAAACAGAAGGAAGCTACCAATTTTGGAAAGGAGTGTTCCACTTACAAATGGCCCAGGCAGTATCTTTTTCTCCTCCTGCTTAACGATTCTGGAGGCACGAAGGCACTTGAGTAGAGTGGGATTTTTCAGGCACCAAACAATTCCTCCCTTTTACTTGCACCATTATGCACTTAGGTAGTTTTCAAACAAAATATGGAACCTGGCAGTACTTCTTCCCCGCCTAAAGTGGCAGAGACCTTAGTTTTGGCGCTTTTTTTTCTCTCAAAAGTTTTTTCTGTGTTACACCATGAAAACTTAAATATCTCAGTTCTGGATTCAGTGATGAAATGCGTCCATCTTCATGTCCACATGAAGAGTATTATTGCCTTGGGTATTTTTCTTGAGAAGGCAAGAATTGGAAAAGGTTAATGGAGCAGAACCACATACTCCCTCTCTTCAGAAGTGTTCAGCCCTCCTCTCCAGAGCCAATTGAAACTGGCTGTGGAATCGTGGGTGTAATATTGCCAGGTACACCATGGTCAGACTTCTTGGCACTGGCTTAGTACTGAATAATAAATGGCACCAGAGGGGAACCAGGTGTAACAAAGAACTACCTGAAACAGCCATCACATTATTGAAGTGCTTCTGGGAGTATCATAGAATGGTTTGGGTTGGAAGGGACCTTCAAAGATCACCTAGTTCAACCCCTCTTGCCATGGGCAGGAACATCATTTGCTAGACCAGGTTGCTCAAAGCCTCATCCAACCTGACCTTGAGCACTTCCAATGACAGGCCATCCACAACTTCTCTGGGAAACCTGTTCCAGTGTCTCAGCACTCACATTACCAAAAATTTCTTATGTCCAATCTAAATCTACCCTTTCTGTTCAAAACTGAAAGATTTACCTTTGTCCTATCACTACATGCCTGGATAAAAAGTCTTTCTCGATCTTTCTCATAAGTATCCCTTCTTTAAGTACTGAATGTTCTCAGTAAGATATCCCCTTCTCTTCTCCAGACTAAACAATTCCAACTCTCTCAGCCTTTCTTCATAGGAGGGATTTTCCATCCCCCTGATCATTTTTGGGACCCTCCTCTGTACGCACTCTTACAGGTCCACATCTTTTCCTGTACTGGGGACCCAACAGATTGATCTAGTACCCCAGGTTGGGTTTCACGAGAGTCTTGATCTGCTGTTCAAGACTTTTGGATGTGGCCCAGGATACATTGGCTTTCTGTACTGCAAGGGCACACTGGCAGTTCATGTCCAGCTTTTCATCCACTGGTATCTCCAAGTCCTACTCCTCATGGCTGCTTTCAATCATTCATTCCCTGGTCTGTTTTGATACTGGGTATTGGCTGGACCCATGTGCAGGACCTTGCACTTGGCCTTGTTTCACTTCATGAGGTTCACATGGACCCCCTCCTTAATTATTTATGATAGCAGACAGTGGTTGTAAAAAGCCATGCTCTCACAGCAGGTGGTCTTGCTGTCATACGATGATGTATTTGCGAGCAGATGCTCTATGATGGTGATGTAAATGCGGGCACATTCCAGTTGCCTTCCAGAGCAATAAGGATTCCTGGTGGTGGTGTGGGGAGCAATCTGGAGTGGAGATCATTGTTGTGACTTTGCAGCCAGCTCTGGAGCATACAGATGTCTTCTTGGCTCCAAGTGATTGCTGAACCAGAGGGTGAGGGCAAGGAAAAAAGGGGCCTGTTTTTCTCCTTACATCCCACCTGAGTTGCTGTAGGTGACACTAAAATGAGTGAAACCAAAATCACACAATTCTTTCTGAGTGCTAGGAATGGAATAGCAACTGAAAAACATGCCCATGGGCTGACATTACAATAGATTTTCAGAGGGCAAGCAATGACCATTCATCTCCTGACATGCCGTCACAGGAAGAGAAATTCAGATGCCTTGTTTGTTCATCGGATTGTTTGCAAGTTGCTGTTGCTGGTTTCCACATCCATCTTTTTTTTATTCGTTCACAATGTGATAAAAGCTGCAGCATAATCCCCCCCCCCCACCCCCGGGCTGCAGGCGGGGTCTGTGCTCCAGCGGGGTCTCTCCAGGGCTGCAGGGGATCCCTGCTCTGGGCCTGCAGCACCGCCTGCCCTCCTCCTCCTCCTGCCCCAGGGTCCCTCCGCGTCTGCTCCCTCCTTGGCTTCCCCCTCCTCAATGTGTACTGCCTTCAGCCTTTTCTGAAAGCAGAGCATGCCTAACCATTCCTGATGTCCTTGTCCCTCAACCAAGCATTTTCTGGAACAACCTATAGCTTCCAACCTATATCTCTTTGTTGGAAACATAAGGAACAGTGGAGATGCGCAAAGTCCTGCCCTGTTACGGTGCTGGGATGTACTGGAGTACTCCCCTTTCCCAGAAACATGGAAATCATAGAACCATAGAATCATAGAATCATAGAATGGTTAGGGTTGGAAGGGACCTTAAAGACCATCTAGTTCCAACCCCCCTGCCATGGGCAGGGACACCTTCCACTAGACCAAGTTGCTCAAAGCCACATCCAGCCTGGCCTTGAAGACATCCAGGGATGGGGCATCCACAACATCTCTGGGCAACCTGTTCCAGTGCCTCACCACCCTCTCTGTGAAGAATTTCTTCCTGATGTCTAATCTAAACCTCTCTGATATCAATTTATACCCCTTACCCCTTGTCCTATCACTACAGGCTCTTGTAAAAAGTCCTCTCCCAGTACCCTTGTAGGCCCCCTTCAGGTATTGGAAAGCTGCAATGAGGTCTCCTCGGAGCCTCCTCTTCTCCAGGCTGAACAAGCCCATTTCTTGTAGCCTTTCGCCATAGGAGAGGTGCTCCAGCCCTCTGATTCCAACCCTCTGATCCCATCATGCTCTGGGATTCTTTAATTCAGTCACAGCCACAGGGTTCTTCATGACTACATGTACTGTAAAATACATGAAAGCCTCATGAACACACCATGCTGCACATGCAACACCCCACTGAAGGTAACACAAAGCCTTCCTTCCTAGGTATGTTACAAGGGAGTGTGGATCTGGGTACTTATATAATTCAGTGGGGCTTTGTGTCATGAAACACCCCACCTATGCACAACTGTTCATAAGATCAATACTCCACCTGGAAAGAAAGAAGTGTGGCTTTAGCAACCTTCACTGGAGAACTAATAAATGCTTTCTGTAATTTTAATTCCTCAATAAATTAGTTTCAACGTTTACACATCTACATGGTTTTGTCATCTCTCCCCAATACAATGAGTCTTTTTTTTTAAATGATAGCTTTTGTAATTGACTTAGAAAACGTAGCATTTTAGACAGCACCACTTAAGAAATAAATACACTTCACGTGGATCTATCTAAATAGCATGTTCCTAGAGTACTTTATTTGAAATGCAGTCTAAATATAAATAGTTTTATCTCAAATGACATATTTTATGAATTTATTTACATAGAATGCATTTACACAGTTTTGATAATTCCATTTGGAAATGATGCAGCTTACGTTCAGCACGAATGCAAACTCTTGGCAATAGAGATTTCTTCCACTTTGCACAGGAACACAACTCTGCTGCCTCCAGTGCTCTCTCTTCCTCTTCTTAAAGTGATGAATCTATGCTTCTGAAGCTTCACAGAATTTTGTATATGACATTGATAATGCATCAATTTTCATTAGTAATTAGATATCTGTCTGATTGCATATATATCAGCTCAATTACTTGTCCATTGAGCCTCATAACTGTGCTTTTTAAAAGCATCTATTACACTAAAATGTCCAAGCTTAACTAGCAGACCAGACTCAGAAATTACACTATTTGTTCCAGTGGTTAACCAACCTCACAAGCACTGTACCTTGTTTCTAATTAGAATGTAACTGATGGCTGCTTCCAACCACACTCTCTTGAAGTCTTTTCCATCAGCTTAAAGAGGCTTTTAATAGATGGTGCTGTTTTTTCTGTCCATGCAAATATTTACAGATTATAATTTTCTGTCTTTCTCTAAAAGACAGTTTTCCAACCCTTAAAATATTTTGTTGTTTCTTTTCTGATCCATGTTGTTAGTTAGCATCCATTTTAAACTATGAGTACTGGAAATGTATCCAACATTTTAGTACCAATCTCCTCAATGTCATACACAGTGATGAAATCTTCTCCCACTCTAGTTGCTACTGTGCATGGCCAAGGTTTGCCTCAGACCTGTGGGCATATGATTGCACCAATAGCACATCTTAAGCTGTTTACCTACTTAAGTCCTCTGCACTCTCTACTTATTAACCTCCTGTTTCCCATTTCCAGTGTATTATTTGCTATTCTCAGACATTTGGGTTGACATTTATCCACATTGAAATGCATTCATTTGTTTGGATGCATCTCTTCTGTCACATCTGTTGCTTTTTCTTCATTGGCACACTTCAGATCACTGGTGCAAAGATCAGAAATGTTGTATCTAATAGTGGCTCCTGAGAAATGGGTTAGAATCATAAAGTCTATGGTTTGGTTCTAGTCCTAAGCTACCTGCCATGGGCAGGGA
>NW_010228908.1:0-29512 GCF_000690775.1 Eurypyga helias
TATATATAAAATTTATGTATATATATAAAAATCATGCCCAATAACTTTAACTATTTGGACAGATATATGCCTCCACTTCCATAACTCTTGTATTCTGCAGCTTTCAGGGAAGCCCTGTAGAACCAGGATGTCACCTTGCTATGTGTTTTACGAACTTCTAGAACGTCTTCATGCAACGTGATTGCATTGCAGTCCCATCTCCTCTAGGGTGGTCTACGTGAGCAGGTCTTCACGGCAACAAAAAGCTCTGCTGAGATTAGTAGAGCCACAGCTGGGCACATGGAACTATCCACCGGAAGGTAGTTCACTGCATCATAACCCAAACAGCAGCAAGCGGTAAAAACAGAGTGCAGGAAAAAAGCAGTAGTAACGAGTGGCGTGTGTGTACAGTTTGTGCATGGTTTTGCTCCAGAATGTAAGAACCATCTGGGAACCTACGGGTGGTATCTGACTCTTCAATGGCAGGCAATGTATCTGTTGGTTGAAAGTATGATGCTCTAGCAAGGCCATGTGAGGATCCAAGATTAGAACAGCAGAACTGTCACAGATCAGAATTCAGCAACTTCTTCATATACTAGACATACCTTAAAAAGTCAAGATATTCTCGACCTGATTAGGTCTGACCTCTACAAAGCACTGAAAATGGCATAAAATTCCATGGCATAAAAATGCCCCAAGAATAATGTTTCTGGAAAGTCTTGTCTCTACTTAAGTGGCATATATATTCAGAGCAGGATTACTGATTTCTTGGTTTATTTAAAGCAGTTACCGTAGGGGTTACTATAAACACTGCCTTTCAGTTTCTGTGACCCTATGAGCAGGATTAAGAAGCATTATCTACCCCAGAACATGGGCTGGCATTGTAGTGTGTCTAGCTGTTAGCTGACACAAGGAGCTCACAGGCTGGACAACGTACTTCACTGGCTGACAGGTATTTACAGTTGTACTGAGGATGCAAACCGGCAGATGAGGAAATCAGGAGCTGAGACAGGACCAGGAAAGGTCTTCAGTATTTCTGTTAGCCTCTTTGCTGCCTTTAAACCCATAGACACTCCTGTGGAGGTACGATTGCCTTTTCATCATTTAGATACATACCAGGAAGCTGTGGATTTCTGAGGATAAGTGGTCTACCAAAACCATCCTTTTCTACCTTCTGGTTTACCTTTGACTTGCTGTAGATTTGACTAGTGTGCACTTGAAGTTCTCTTCCTGCATTGGGAATATACAGCCTAACACGTAAAATGCTGCCATATTTCAAGAATCTGAATAGTAAAGTGATATTTGCAAAATGCTTCCTCTTTCAGAAGCTCCTATGATGTGCCATAGTGCCAAATCACTAATGGTAATTACCTAATTTTGCTACTGTTCTTCATGGTGAACTGGACCTTATTTATACCATTTAGTACAGCTTGTCCATCCAGTCACAAAGGAACCAATTCCTGAACTGTGATCCCTGGTTCCAGAATAGTTCAATCTGTCTGCTTTTTAAAACCTTTGTTTCCATCTACCCCTCACATATGTTAATAAAACATTTCTTGACACAGAAATAAATTCTTTGCTTCTGACACAAAGAACGAGAAGAAAAGCTCCATAACTGACTATTTTCCTTACATCATCTATTTTAACGCATTTTATAGACACTAATAGAGTGTTATGGGTGTCATCCAAATATTAGTGACATAAGTGAAAAAACTCCCACCACTTCAGTGACTTCAGCGAGTTTTGGATGTTACATGAGTAACGTTCATTGCATAAATCTGGACAGCTTTCATCCAGAGAGCATTTTTAGATTTCAAGCTTCACTTTTTTCTGATAATTGTTTTTGTAGTTGTTTCTGTTTCATGTAGGATTTCACATGTTTAGTTTCTAATCCAAATCAGAATAAAGTCAAACAGCTTTGATAATTTCAGTACATTGATCATAATTGTCAATGTCTGATTGTAGAATTACTACAGAACAAGAAACCAATGTAGGCCAAGATTCAGACAGTGGAGAGATTAAAATTATGACTCCATAGTTTCCCTATTTTGTGTAAGACATTGCATTTCACTCACAGATGAAAGTCTGATTTTTTAATACTATATATATAATTCTTCTATGAAAGTATGTGTGTATATGTATAAATGACTACATCAAAAACATAGAGAACACAAGCACACGATCACTTGACTTATTACTGTTAATTTAAATCAGTTTAATTTGATAATCTATTATAGAAGAGTTAATAGAGATTCAAAAAAGTGCAGAAGCACAAATGAGGAAAAACCCTCCAGATTAATTTTGGAGTCAACAGATTTTATTTAAACAGAAGAGCTGTTTGCTAAAGAGTTTTCAATTTTTTTTAATTGTAAAAGGTATTTTAACAAACAGTGTGTCACTTTTGCAGATGCAGATTCTTCTAGCTTGTTAAACATTTCTAAGAGAACTCTAATAACTGAGACTGGCATGAAAAAAATGTTATTTTTAGGATGTGCCTGCATTGGAGCAGCTTCTGGACAGTGAATATAAAGATTTCAGAAAATGTTTACTACATTTGAGGAGATTCTTCTAGGAATATGGAACCATAGGCATATTCTGGTAATTAGTTTTTTAGCCGTAAGTATTTGTGCAATATAACCAAGTTAGTAGAACTTTGATCAAGTTAGTAGTATCACTGAGAAATGGGAATGATCTTCATAAATGGAGGTCTGAATGGTTTTAATTCTCCCAGTTTATGACTCAGTATTCTGTAGTCATTTCCTAAATTTTAGCAGAGATCCTACTACAACAAAATCATAGTATCATAGAATGGAAAAATATTTACAACATATTTACAACAAAATATTTATAACAAAACATTTACAAGATCATTATCATCCAATGAAGAGTGAGTGGAAGTAGGAAAAAAAATACATTTCTTGTATTCTTCTATGACAGCTGGTGGAAAATGTTGATAATTTTAAAGGTAACCATTCAGTCATTAACTTGACAGAAATACCTACTTCATTTTAGTCCAGGTAGAAGAAACCTTACATGGCTGCTGGCATACCGTGCTCTGAACCGAAACGTTGAAAAATTAATGGATTAGAAGCAGAATATGTAGGATAAATGAAGCTGCCACAAGGTTGATACTAGAGTCAATCTCTATATGCTTTCAGTGAACTGGGCCTCTGACAACAGCTTCAGTTCCATGGCAAAATTGAGTAAGCAAAGGGTTTAAAAGGAGTGAAATTTGTGATTCTTGTGGGTACTTTCTCAGCACTATGAATGCTTTCAGGAGAAGTCTGGTCATAGGAAGACATCAGCATTGTCAGCTAAGGTAGAGCTTCAAAACGATCCAATTTTATGAATGACTGCTGCTGACTTCCATATAAAGGTTTTTTCTTTTTTCTTAATTCTCAGCCAAAACTTTTTCTTCTTTGTATAATGCAGATGGCAGAATAACACATGAAAGTTTGGAAGTTTGGATTGCTCTATCTGCTTCATTTGCTATGCAAATGAGCATGCACAAATAGTAAGTACTTATCTCTTTCCTGGTAACTGTTTAGTTAGGGCTTATTTGGAAACAACTTTTCCCCTTATATCCAACAACTGAAGCACACAAAACAAAAAGGGAGAAAATTTTTATTTCATGTTTTTAATTTTCCACTTTATGTTTTATTTTTTGATAGTGTTCCTCTTTTTCAAAATGTCCATTAGCTTTTACTGGGCTATTTGGTTTACCTAAGTTGCTGCTTAGAGCGGACTCATTGTGGGTGACACCATGAGGCACCTTTCTTTATTTATTAGGCTTCAGTATTCCTAGAGAGGGAGTAAGTTAAAGGAAATGAGATGAAGAAGGGATTGACAAAAGATGAAGATGTGTATCATTCTGGTGGTTTGACCTTGGCTGGCTGCCAGAAGCCTCGTGATCACCTTCTATAACAACGTGACCTGTTTAGTAGATGAGGGAAAGGTTGCGAGTGTTGTCTACCTAGACCTTTGTAAAGCCTTTGACACCATTTCCCACAGCATTCTCCTGAAGAAACTGGCTGCTCATGGCTTGGTTGGGCATACTCTTCACTGGATAAAAAACCGGCTGGATTGCGTGGCCTGAAGAGTTGTGGTGAACGGAGTTAAATCCAGTTGGCGGCTGGTCACAAGTGGTGTTTGTTCCCCAGGGCTCAGTGCTGGGTCCAGTTCTGTTTAATATTTTTATCAATGACCTGGACAAGGGGATCGAGTGCTCCCTCAGTAAGTTTGCAGATGACATCAGGTTGGATGGGAGTGTGGATCTGCTTGAGGGTAGGAAGGCTCTACAGAGGGATCTGGACAGGCTGGATTGATGGGCCGAGGCCACTGTGTAAGGTTCAACAAGGCCAAGTGCCGGCTCCTGCCCTTGGGTCACAACAACCCCCTGCAACACTACAGGCTTGGGGATGAGTGGCTGGAAAGCTGCCTGGTGGAAAAGGACTTGGGGATATTGGTCAACAGCCAAGTGAATATGAGCCAGCTGCGTGCCCAGGTGGGCAACAATAGCATCTTGTCCTGCATCAGGAACAGTGTGGCCAGCAGGTCTACGGAAGTGATTATGTCCCTGGACTCAGCATTGGGGAGGCTGCATCTTGAATACTGTGTTCAGTTTTGGCCCCTCACTTCAAGAAAGACATTGAGATGCTGGTTTGTGTTCAAAGAAGAGCAACAAAACTGGTGAAGGGTCTAGAGAACATGTCTTATGAGAAGCAAATTCTGAGGGAATTGGAGTTGTTTAACTTGGAGACGGAAGTGATTATGTCCCTGGACTCAGCATTGGGGAGGCTGCATCTTGAATACTGTGTTCAGTTTTGGCCCCTCACTTCAAGAAAGACATTGAGATGCTGGTTTGTGTTCAAAGAAGAGCAACAAAACTGGTGAAGGGTCTAGAGAACATGTCTTATGAGAAGCAAATTCTGAGGGAATTGGAGTTGTTTAACTTGGAGAAATGGAGGCTCAGGGGAGACCTTATCACTCTACAACTTCCTGAAAGGAGATTGAAGACAGGGGGTGTTTGTCTCTTTTCCCAAGTGACAAGTGATAGGACAAGAGAAAATGGCCTCAGGTTGCAACAGGGGAGGTTTATTGGATATTAGGAAAAAATTCTTCACTGAAAGGGTTGTCAGGTATTGGAATGGGCTGCCCAAGCATGTGGCTTTGTCACCATCCCTGAAGGTATTTAAAAGACTTGTGGATGTGGCACTTAGGATCATGGCTTAGAGGTGACTTGGCAGTGTTAACAGTTGGACTTGGTGATCTTAAAGGTCTTTTAAAACCTAAACAGTTCTCTGATTCAATGTTATTAAAAATCTGTATCATTGTGGTGGATTGACCTTGTCTGGCTGCCAGATGCCTATCCAGTCACTCTCTAACTCCCCATCTTTAGCAGACAAGGGAGTAAATAAGTTGAAAAAGCTTGTGAGTTGAGATAAATACAGGGAGAGCACTTCCCAGTTATTGTCAATAGGCAAAACAGATTCAAATTGAAGAAAATGAATTTATTGGTAATAAAAATTGATTTGGATGGTGAGAAATAAAGACCAATTAAAACACCCTCTCCGTTTTCTTCCAAGGAACTTCACTCCTTCAGTTCCAACTCCTGTACATCCTCCCCCTCACCCTCCAGGGTGGTGCAAAGGGATGGGGAATGGGAGGTTATGGGGCCAATCCGTAACGGTTCTTTTCTGCTTCTCCTTCCTCCTCACACTATTCCTTTGTGCGCATCTTCTCCACAGGTTGTAGTTGTTCAGGATAAACCTGCACAAGCATGGCATCCTCCATGGGTTGCAGTGTGTAAATCTGCTCAGACATGGTCCTCTCCATCTGCTGCAGGGGAATATCTGCTCCACTGTGACCTCTTCTACAGGCTGTAGAGGAATCTGTATTCTTGTGCCTAGAGCGCTTTCTCCTACTCCTTCTTCTCTGACCTTGATATTCACAGGGTTGTCTCACACTTATTTCCCTCACTCTTCACACTGCCGTGAGTGACTTTCAGCCTTTTTAAAATATGTTCTCCCAGAGGTGCCACCAACTTGACTGATGTGCTCAGCTCTATATGGTGGTGAGCAGCTCCCAGTATCAGAGACCACTCCTGCAGTTCCCCTTTTGCCATAACCTTGCCAAGTATACCCAATGCAATTACAAAGACAAGGAAAGCTCACTGTAGCTTCAAAAAGGTGAAATTCCATTTTTTCCTACTTTACAAGTTACACATGGGAAGCTTCCTGCCAAGCTAGAGGTTAGAAGTTGCCCTAAAGATGCACTTCCCCATTCCTTTGGATCACTCATGTATTACTCTGCAAGTGAAGTAACAGAAGGAGAGGTGCAGGAAGGCATAAGCCAACAGAGACCTTTGGGAGCGTGATCATTAACCACGGTCAGAGCCCAAGAAACTTCCAGTCAGAATTGTTACATGAACCATCTGTTCGCTGTTCATTAATATTCAGGGAAGTGAGAAAATCTAGTTGAAAATCCCATGAGAAGCAAATATTCTTGGGAGAGGGAGAGCATAAAATGACTCTGCTCACCTGACTTTCTTCACATACTTCCAGATTAAAAATGGAGCCATGTAAGACCATACAGGCTGTTTCCAATAACTCCTCAGACTCTCTTCAGGCAGAATCAGCAACCATTCTATGTGTAAAATGGATGTAACAGACAGAACTGCTTTCTGAAGAATGTCTTCATCTTCCGTAGCCATTTGAAGCATTCAGGTAAGAAAAGTGAAGGTGCTTATATTTGTTATGACTACTGAAATCTTGCTTCTCTGAATGGAATTAAATATACTGTACAACACCTGTGACAAGAGGTTGTTCTGCCTTCGCTTACCTTGTTTCAGACTCTTGTTCGGGTACTTATTTTCCCCTTTCTTACCTCCTTCCACTTCATCTCCTTTCAGCTCTGGTTTCTGGAGGCTTTTTTCATCTCTCCGCTCTCCTGCTTGGTCCAGCTATTTCCTGGGTTCTTTTACCTGGTCTTGTCCTTGTTTTGTGCTCTGGCTCCTTCACAGGCATTATTCTTCTCCTGCTCTTATTTGACTCCTTTCTGGCAAATCTTTTCTCTTTTCCAGCCCTTATCACTGTGCCTTCCAGCCTCCGCTACCTGCTCGGCTTGGCAGTGGCAGTGGCAGCAGGAGATGAAAAACAGGCGTCAGACATACTTACCCCTATATGGTATCCCTTGTGTGATGGTCATGATGTTTATCCCACCCGTGCTGTGGACTGGTTAGCATATGTGTTTACCCTGGCCAGTTGGTCTAAAAAGAAAACAAAAACAGACCCCAGGCACTGTAAATCAGAGTAATACAATAGGAGTGTTTCTAATCTTGTTTAGGTCAGTTGTGCAAAATTGACGTAAGCGTGGTCACTCCTGGTTCACCTGGTTGGTTGTGCAATTTGAGTAAATAGCTGTGAAAATGAGCTGTCATGGAAGAATAAGGTGAGCTTGGGATTAATTCCTTACTCCAGTATTACACCAGAATAATGTCCCTGAAATCAGTGGCATTGCTCTAGCATAAAAGTGTAGTAAGCTGTGGGGAATGAAATCCTCTTTTGTAGCCTCTGAGAATTTTCGGAGTCTGCCTGATATGGCATGAGTCAAAAATATTTTGTTATTCACTGCTTTTTCTAATTATCAGATTTGTCTCCAGTCCATTTTGTGGTGTTGGCCAGGCACTTGAACTGAGTCAAAGTTTCCATACAATCCACACTGCTTTATGTTTCAGTGTTTTCTTTTTTTTTTTTTTCTTCTGCCTTAAAACCAGAACAGAAGAGCTGGCTAAGCATGTACAAACCTGCCTGATGAAATGACTTGTTTTTCCTTTACCCTCACCCCTTCTTTTTCATTTAATTTTAGCACAAAGATGAAGTAGCATAATGGTTAGAATTATGAACTGGGAGAAGTGATTAGCAGATCATCGGTCTGTTCACTTGTCAGTGGACCACTTCATCCACACAAGTCATCTTAATTAAAGAAGCCAATCTCTTGGAGATAGCATTAATTTTTATAATGAGGAACTGTGGTATATGTCTGATATTGTTTTGACTACACTTGTTAAAACATCCTTTTACTGATGGGGTTAGCCTATGGAGAGTTATTTAAGGCTGAAAAACATCTCTAATCGATAAAAGCATATGAGAAACACAAACAACTGGAATGAATAAGTAGTAAATCCTCCTATTCCTCATCACTGAGTGGTCTCATCAGTTGGCCAAAGATCTTACTTATATTCTTCCCATTATGTACTTGATGCTGGCATAGGTTTTCCTCACCTATTTCTGCATTTGGAGGAAGGAGGTTCACTTTTGATGTTCAGGTGAAATTTCAAGTTGCTTGCCGTCAATTTTATGCACTACAGTCTGGATCCGTGACAGACAATTTGGTGGAAGAAGGGGATTACTTGGTCTGGGTAACATGACAATTTTGCTCAATTTTCTGAGCATGGATAGACTTAAGATGCATCACTGCAAGTATTGATTCAGACAAACCTATTTCTTACTGAAGAGCACAGCTCCCAGGCTTGCTTTGTTGTCTTGATTAGTGAAAATGCACATAAAAACCTACTTTCATTTACAAGCTATGGCTGAAGGAGCTCCATGGATGAAACTGCAACTTTTGGACAAAAAGGGAATGGCCTCTTTCCTATACATTATACTAAAAAAAATTCAGTGTTGTTGGCTTTGCTAGAAAATTTACAGTAACGTTGGCTTTGGACTGAGATTATCAGAAGTCTGCCTTAACCTTCTGCTGCTCTAAACTGTATGTTCTCATTTTTTTCAACTCACCAGAAATAAAAGAACCTAGATGTTGCTGTTGCACTTTAGTTCCTTTTATTTTTTTGAGTGTGTCTTGAGTTGTGTGCTGCCTTTGTCTTATCCGGGGTCAAAGACATCAAAACAAACCAAATGTTTCTGAAGTTGAAAAAAAACATTGAACTTCTGGTCCAGGTGGAATCTAATTTTTTTTCAAGACACCAAATAGATCTGAGTGTTACATCCGGCCTTAAATGCTCTGTTTTAGTTTTACACTTTTGAACTAAAATCTTTTTCTTACACTGACTGATGTCAGCTGAAAGAAAGTTCCAAGTAAAACGCCCTTTACAGTGCTATTTTAGGGCTGAGGCCATTCTTTCTCTCTTCTCTTCATCTTTCCATTTTCCTGATGCAATCCTCAGTCTGGCCTTGGGCTCACCTCACAGACATTAAAAAACAAAACCAAAAAAAAAAGCAAAACTAGAGGGACCCCTCAAACCTCAAAGTTTTTACTTCATAGTAGACTCAGAACCTAGCGATTAGCTTCCTCTGAAACAGCTTTTCTGATTCCCAAGCTTAGAAAAATTGGAATAATCGAAAGGCCTCATAGTAGATATACATCCTTTTTTTTATTTTTCATTGAGCCTATAACTCATTCTGGCAATGGAGAAGTCTACAAAAGAAACAATGCAGAGAGAGGAAGTAGCTCAGTAAGGCTTGGCAAATACCTTCAAAGAATAACTATTTTTCCAAGTTTGATCACTACAGACACAAGCAAAGACATATTAGCATATTGCCTTATCTAGAATTTTTCTGATTAGTAGAGGGGGGTAGTTAGAGGGCAATATCCTACAGAAATTACTCAGTTCTTTTTGCAGAAATTAATCTACCATGTTTGGTTTTACACTGCTTTACAGTTGGCCTCACCAAAGTGCCAGAAAGTCAGATTGTTTGTCCAAGGTCACCAAATGACTTAGTAGATTAAGTGAAAACTGAACTCAAAGGACCACCCTGCTTTCTAACTTTTGTTTTAGGGATTCAACCTACACATTTTCTCTGGTATTTCACACATTCCATTAATCCCACTGGCTATCAGCCATAAAGATATTGCAGAAAGATTCAATACATGTGTATGTGCACAGTGACATATAACTTCAAGCCAATGGAAAATACGTTGGACAAGCATGATTTAGTTATTCTGCATTAAAATATCCTTTATGCCCATGGCTCAAAACTAAAAGATATTTTTTGTGGCTTTCCCTGCACTTATTAAGATGAATAAGATGAATCTTTAATCTTATTTCACTCTTGCATTAACCACATATATTCAAAACCAAACTTCTCAACTTACTCCTATCTGAAAATGAAATTAGTAGCCTGACTGTTATGGCTGCTATCCTGTTGATGTCTCCTGGATGCAGAATAGATAAATTCTGTATTAAAGATAAGGTATTTATTTAAATTTTTCTGATTAATTTCTCAGTCCATCAGTAGAGCAAACATGGCAAACTTTCACCTAAGAACTTGTTCCAGTTGTGAAAGTATGGTAAAAGTGAAAAACGGCCTCATTCTAAAGAACATTGTATTCCAAAGAAATCGAATTTGGAAATGGAAGTGTTAAGCAGCAGCTATTCATTAGTTATCACATTTCATTAAGGAGCAACAGTAGTAACTGACCCTTATGAAACTGTGCTACAGAATACAGCCCTATGCTGCTGCAGCAAGATCTTCAAGGATGTCCTAGAATACTGCAAGGTGGTTAACTAGAAAGAAAAGGGCATTGCTGTAATTTTCTTCTTTATGACAGCATCTTTTGACCTCTTAACACAAGCACTAATTGTCTCCCTGACCAGCCAGTTTGCATAAACTGACAGTGTAGTCATTATGTCATTTGGATTCAAGAAATCTGCCTCCTGTCTGCAGTTCTGTATGTTTCACTTCACACAACGGTCTGCAAAAGCACATCCAACCTCATTGGTAAGTGTCTTCCCTTTGGAAACTTCAGTGATAGTGTCCTAGGATTCAGCTTCTTAACTGCCATTTCCAGTATTTTAAATCTTTTTGCTTTGGGTTCCTGGAAAATGTACTGATCAGTTCAGATGTTTTCTGAGCCAGTTTGCTGCTTCATTATCCCTCCATAAGAAATAGTCCAATCAGTGAATGGTGGTAATCAGCTTCTGGAGACATATTCACTGAGTTTTTCTTACCTTAGGGTGTCCTTGTTGCATGGTGAGAGGGCAATGAAAACAGTATGAAAAGCATTTCAAACATTTTGAAGGGAATTAAGGTGACTATCTGTTAGCCAGAAAAGGGAGTCTTTGTGTGTTGCATGACAACTCTACATCTATACAAATGGAATAGATAAGTTTACAGTAGCTTGTGATCCAGACTGGTAGCAGAGTTCCCAAGTTTTATAGTACCATTAAAATGTGTGTAAATTTTTCTTTGATTTATGCCAGCTATAAGTATATAGCATGTCCTCCTGGAAACCCCACTGTTTCCCACATTTCCATGAAGAAACACTGCCGTTTCCTCTTCATGGAAAATCTCTGCATTTACCCTCCAGCTTCATCTGTAAGTCAGATGTGCCTAGAGTGCCACAGGCAACGCTCCAGGGAGAAACAGACTTGCAAAAAATTCTGCTGTAAGTTATGTGATCCTCCTTACTTATGGATCAAAATACATGCGTAGAAGTGCTGCGGGAATGTGCTGCAGAAATGTGCTGCACAGTGAAAGTCCCACTGTCAAAAGGGCACAGGAACTTGTGTGGGTCTACCAGGCAACACTGCACCCTTCACAGCAATTTGCAGGAGTCACAGAGTACAGCCTACCGTGTGACGTCAGCCAGTTAAAGCGAGCAAACTTGAGTGTAGTTGCTGTCAGGGAACCCTTGCTAGGAATTTACAAAGTGGGGGTAGAACCTCAGTCTTCAGTACTGTGCATTCCAATTCTTTGCTCCATTCATTCTCTCTGCTCCTTTCTATCTCATCTGTCTTTTTTAGCAGCTAGGTGTCTTGGGAAAAACTTGCGGGATTGTCTGCTCGGTACAAACATTTTGTTTTAAATGGAGCCAGTTACAAGATCAAAAGGTGAATTTCAGTGATGTTATTGAGCACAGGAAAGTGAAAACAACACTTGCTTAGAAGTGGTCTTTCCAGAATAGCTAAGTTAGAGCTTGCTAGAAATAGCATGGCTGAAAAATAGGCATGGGTTTACCGGGGGCTGGGTTTACCATGGGCTGGGTTTACCTGCATGTGGAGTTTTCTAGGTTTACTGTGAAAGAGTACCACTGTATTTATCCATTCATGGCTTTACTTGCCTTGCTTAGGTTTTATTTTTTGGTAGCTCTGGAAAAATGAATTAGTAGCCAAAAAATCTGTACTTAATTAGACACACAAAACCCAACAGACAGGAAGTCTATTTCCTCACAGAGATACTGTGGTCTACATATTCTGCCCTAATATGAACAAGTCTACCATTATTTTCTGATGTACCTCTTGTTTAAGATGCTCTGAGTAACATGAAAGCTCTTTTTTTGTACACTGATCATGAAAGAAGAATTCTCAAGATACGGGCATGCTAGACATTTCAGTATTGGATGTTTCCTAATTCTGTTTGAAAAAGAAAAGCTTCTGTCTGATATTATTTTATAAAAGTTTACCTCATTTAAAAGTAAATGTAACCATGGATATGTGTGCAGGCTTCGGGGCAAAATCTGATGATGACTTTATGATGCTCCCACCCTGCATTTCATCAGTGTGTTAAGTGGTGGGTTTATTTCCCTGTTACTTGGGGTTAGTCCAAATATCCAGTGATTGGAAGCTGTTTCGGACAAGGATTCTGTGTTCACAAAGTATCTCATAGAAAGGGTCACCAGAGAGCTGCTGGAATAGAATAACTAATGAATAATAATATTATCTGCGCCCAAAAAGAGAGGTGAGATCTTACAAGGGATGTTGATTCTCCTCACTTAAATGTAGTTGTTGTGTGTGAAAAGTAAAATTTGTACCCAAAAAGGGGTTTAGAAATCTCTGAATTCCAGTATTGCTTTTGATTCTGCTCAGAAAGTATTCAGATCATAGGTGATGAGCAGCCATACAACACCCACACCCTCCAAGCAAAGGAGGAAATTGTTGTGAGCTAGAAACTGGCACTATTTCTTAAATATTAAAAGCAGATTATGGTATGCAGAATGACTTACATGGCATGAGATCTGTAAGTAACCTATTCTCACTGTCTGATTGGTCCTTCCCTTTTTTGGGGGGGATTTGGGGGGGTCGGGGTGTATGGTTTTGGTGTTGGCTTTTTTTTCCCCCCATTTGGCCTTGTTTTCCTTGGTCTAATTATTAGAATATAATTTGTTATGTCTTTGAATAGTCCAAACTTGTTCATTTTTTAAGTCCTTTCTTGTGATTCCACTCTACTGTGAAGATTTCTGGCATCCAATATTTGATCTTTTTTATCCTCACTCTATCCTAGCATTATGTCTCTGTTACTATAGCCCTTCAGTCTTGTTTTGATTTCACTCTTCCTCCCACAGAGCTGAGATAGACCGAGTAGTATATTCCATGATCATCACGCAGGGAAAACAAGGACTTAAAAAAACATGAAGATGAGGTGAGTGTTGACAGTGCTGGAACAGAAACTCTTGAAAACCTGATCCATGCCAGGTGATGTGGAAACAAAGATGAGTCTCTTACCCAGATATCATCCTACTCCATCACTATTATAAACATATCTGAACTAGACCTGGAGTTAAAAATAAAACTCCCTGAAATCACTGCATTTCATTGCTTGCATTGCTTCTTAAGAACAATCTCCTTCCTCAAACTTAGGTCACCAATTTGGTATTTCCCACCTGAAATCACAGCCTTAGGTATGTCCAAAGCAAGATCTCTAGAGCATGTGGGACTCTTCTTTATATCCCATGTCCAAATGCAAAAATATATTCATTTTCCAGGTAATGTTGGCTGTCTGTGAGGTAGCCATGTGGTTGGAAAACTGCCAGGACCTAGAGAAGGCCTGTGTTCATGGCTCTTCTGCAAGTCATGCTTTCACTGGGGTAGCCAGTAAGACTAGAACACAAATAATTAGTGAAGGAAATACAGTCTTGCTTCTTCTCTCATCTTGTATCTGCCTGATGCAGCCAAAGAGGGAGACCAACCAGATATGGAGTAGAAAAGATGTGCATGTGGAAGAGTCCTGGTCTCTCAATGCTTCTTGTCAGACCCATTTGAGGTAGGTGCCATAAATTCTCAGAGAGACTTACTGTTCTTAATATATATGTCTTCAGTAGGAATAAAAATAGTTAAGTCCGTTTACTATGTTATCATGTCCATGTGTAATGGCAACTGATGGCTTCGGAAGAGAGCTAAGCCCTTGCTTACTGATGGTGAGCTAGTCCTCTGCAAGGCAGCAGATAGTCTGGCAATGTTTCAGCCGAATAATGCCCTCTGTCCATATTTTTTTAGACCTAGTGTGGGGTATGTCTGAGAAGACTTTCAGTACTAAAAAATTATTTAAGTTTTCTTAACATCTCCATTTTTCACCATATTTCTTTTTCCAGAATAAGAGCTAATGCTTACTGATGGCATATGAAAATATAATCACTACCCTGCCTGATCACCCTAGATCCCCCAGTGCTCTTTTATCATCAGTGAAGGAAAGAGAGGAGAAAGGTGGAACTTTAAACCATGTTGTTTTGGACAAAGAAGGAAAAAATACGGCTATCAAAATACCAGTGGGCTCAACAGTCCCTAAGTTGAAAATGACAGCACAGATGAATGATGTTTTTCTCCAAAAAGAAGAATGTTCTAAAATAATTACTGAAGTTTATTTTGTGACTTAGTGTATTGCAAGCTGCTCTGAGAGACCTACCTCTGTGCTATGTCTAAATTCTAGTATATTCTTTGCTACAGGCGAGATAAGTGACATGAAAAAAACAGACCCAGTGGTAACATTATTGGAAAGCAGATTCCTGTTCAAACAAGCTAGAGATGAATAAGATAGATTTCAAGTGACTAGACTCATCTCTGGCTTTTGTCTTCCCTCAGTGTAAAATAGAAGACAGATAGCTTGATAGAGGAAAATCTGGCAAAGGTAAATGGTAACGATGGAGCAAAGGACTCATAACATTCTCCTGACGAAGCCTGGATGCCTGAATAGTGAAATACAGAAGAACATTGATTAAGGTGACTATCGAGCTTCCCATAGGCTGCCAGCGGCAGCTAGAGTATCCTCCCAAAACCATACAACAAAGTCAGCTCAGATCTTTCTTTTCTCTGCAGAAACTTCTCCAAAATGCAATTATCCTCCCTCATAAAGGGATATTCCATTTTTAACTCCTCTTTACTAGATTGTGAGATCCTCACCTTCTTCCCCATGTTTCGTAAAACAAAAGGCATGTTTCTTGTTGTGACTGAAGTTTTTGCTAGCAATTTCTAGATTTCAGAATGTAAGCCTATCATTCAATGAAAATGCCATTCTCCATACAACTTACAAAAAAAATTACCAGCTCTCTGTGTCTGTTCTTCAAAATAATCTGACAAAGTGTGTTATGCATATTTTAAATAGCATTAGGTTGCTTCTTTCTAATTAAATATAATATACAGTAATTGCAGGAATGTAGACTGCACAATCGTCTTTCCCAAGGATATCTTCAGATACAGGGGGAAAGCATTAAAAGAAGCAATGCATTAGTGCACAGTTTGGCAAAGCCAATTTGTTGTGTAATTTTTACAGCTATAAAGAAAAGAGGTTTGAAATTTATTAAATGTATTTTCTGGAGAAAACAAAATACATTTAATAATGGATAGAGTGCCAAAACAACATAGGAATAGATAATGATCTAGTAATATAGAATCAATTTTCTGTGGAAAAACACAATATATTGCGAACATCTTGATCTTCAAATGACATATTAGGTAACCTTTTTTTTTCTTGTTGATAGACATTTCTAATGTGAGGGGGAGGATATTTCCCTAGCCAAGTAATTTATATGAGCATAAGAGCCATCTTGTGCCATAGATTAGACTGAGTCAGCACAAATACAGATTAAAAAAGACATTTCTTCCTTGCCCTGTAGTAGCCATTTTCATTCTAAAACTGGCAATCCTGTTATCACGTGGTCACTAACATCCAATTATCAAAAGAGACAGAGATGGAGATTATTCCTTTTAGGCTGACTTGCAAGCAGGGTATTCCACATCAAGTGACCTGTTACAGACATAAACTAATACAACTAAATGTTTGACATCAAGCAGAAACACAGAACAGAGGAGCTGTTACCTTTTTATGTTGAACCTTTGAATTCAAATTTGAACCCTGCTCATAAGAACTACAGCAAATTGTGTCACTTCTGTGTGTGAGGATCACATCACACGTTTAGGAGGCTGCCAACGAATCCACAACTTCCCCCCCACCTCCAGCCCCTCTCCCCCCAGTCCTTTAAATATTATTCTATTTTGGGAAAATAAGACTCCTGACTTGCAAATAGTTGTATCATTGCATAAACCTCTGAGTTGCTAGATTTGGGATCAGGTAACATAAATGAATCAATTTGTGCACTTAAGCTGAGCACATGCAGAAATATTTACAGCCCCAAAGTCTAAGATAACAGTGTTTTCTTTTAAGCCATGTAATTACCCAAAAATTTAGAGGCATACTGAGGAGTACAAAAGGGAGCAGGGTACCTAACTCCCACTGAATCAAAGCACTGGAATGCCTTTAAAAATGTAGTCGTAAGTAGAAACTTCCTGATGCTGTTTTATTCACACTGAGCCATACCTTGCCTTGCAGTAATAACCCTGACTTCTCAGCATCAGGGTTATAGAACATAGTCCAGAGAGGTCACATGGCTTTCCCTTCAGCACATCAGAAGAGGACGAAATAGGAATGAGAGCTTCATGCTTCTTGACCTGAATATTAACCTCCGAAATAATCTCTCTACTGGATGAATTGACTTACATTATTCCAATTGGTCAGGATCAAAGAGTTTGGTAGTTTAGGTTCCAGAAAATATCCCAGATTTTCTGGGCATGCAATTTTGAAATTTTAGGGGAAAAAAAAATAGTAGTATTTCTAGACAAATTGGTATGATTTCCTTTGAGATGTTTCAGTATTTCTGCTTGCATATTAGATGAAACCAGGAAGGACAGAGGCTTGAAAAAATAGGGATCAGCAAGAGAAATATAAAAATTAATTGCTCAGAGCTCATTGGAGAAGTGAGGCTATGCTCAAACCTCATGGCAACTGGTTGATACTGAAATTACAACTCTAACATACGTGTGGCCCTCAGGATTTTTTCCACTGGATTAAAAATACCAGTGCATTCAAAGGACAGTTGTAAATTCTGATGCCATGTTAAGAGAAAGCTTTTGACTTCAATAAAAATTGAGCAACTTTGTATAAGGTATACCTTAAAATTGCACCCATTTTACAACAGGTTTATCATTTGGCCTTAGCCTGTAGTCACCAGCATGGCTTTCTCTTCAGACATGCATCTGGTAGCTTAAAACCATATTCAGTTAAGGTAAGAGGCAAAATAATCTGTGAAAAGAAGAGAAATAGAAAACTGTTGATAAAAAAAATATGGAAACATCATCTGAAACAGAATTAAGTATATGCAAGTTACAACAGACTCCCTTAGGCATGTGTAACTTGTGTGCTTGCAACAAAAGATAACTTAAACTGATGTTCAGTTTTCCAGTTTATTTCAAGGGTGCTATTTTGACTAGTATTACATAGTCTTGACTGATGACCTCTCTAATTTATTTGGTGCAAACACTTTCTTTCAACATCACACACATTTTTTTTTTTTTTTTAAACCCATCTACTTATTTGAGAGAAAAATCTACAGTGGCCTGTGCAGACAATCCTGCTTTTTAATTGTGTTAAGGTTTTTCTGCATCTGCTAGACAATGCATGAAAGCATTTGATGATGAGAGCATTGATTAACCTTGAAACATATAATCTGGTTCCCAGGCTTGGTTCTAAAGGGTTTTTGGCTCTCTTTTCAAATATATTTTGCCAAAAAGCAATTACTAAGGAGCTACAAAGAAACTCACCTTCTGGATTTTAAATTCACTTTCTTCTTTAATGTATTAGGAATCTGAGCATGCTGCCTCCTGCTTCTTATCGGTTAAATATATGTGGTGATACCAGAAAAAGAAACTGTGAATGCTGCAATTCTAGTTCATTAGAAGTCGTCACACAGGGAATGTCTATAAAAACAAAGAGTGGCAAGCAAACATCCAACAGTGTTCATTGACTCTGAATATAATAACTACCTTATTTATATCCAGCATGTTAGGAAAAATACTGTAATTGGGATGGATTATGTAGAACATGACGAATGGAATAATTAATGGAATAATTTAAAAAGAAAAGCCCAATCTGCTTTGCTTCTAAGCTATTTGAGACTGGTTGATTCAGTGGTAACAATGGAATACCATTAGTGTCCAATTGCTTTTACTTTCCTATGACATTAGTGTACAGGTCTTTGCAGAGAGAACATTTTAAGGAGTACAGCACTAGAAAATATTTTATTCTGTCTTGCTTGTAGTTAACCAGGGGCCTGCCCAGCTTGCTCAAGATTTTTGTTGCTGAGTGCCTCTGTCAGTGGCTCACTTGCAGCAGGGCAACCCAGAACATCTGCACTATCACTCATGCTCTGCCCCAACACCTTAAAACTCTCTGAGAGTATGTGCATGGCAAATAGGGCAGAAGGGTGATGTCCTGACATTTCATCCTGATTAGGTTTTGCAGTTTATGGGATTTTTTGTGCCCCTGACTGTCAGTGAGCCATCTTTTGTCAGCACTAATCAGCCATGGAAACAATGAAAAGTATACAGTGTGTTAAGACTTGCACAGGTATCTGATGCAATCTAGAAGTGAGACAGTCCTATTGCATTACCTAATATGTCTAAATTAATGTCCCATAACCCATATTTTTATGCTCAGGAACTGCTGATTGCAGTAGCTGTTCATTACATACAACTATACATCTCAAAGTGGTAATCCAGTAAAGAAAGAACTTTTAAGACTGACTTTTTTAATATACAACCTTCTTATTTAAGGCCACCAAGAATATTGAGTGGTATTCCAGCAAAGAGGGACATGCTCTGAAGTTCAAGGAGTGAACTTCATCAGTGTGGAGATGAACCTTGCACTGTCAGGATCCTTTGCCTTGCAAAAGTGCTCATACCGGTTTTTGCATAAATAAAACCCCAATCTTTATTTTGAGTAACAGCTGAGAAGGGCGTGAGATTTTTGCTAACTTAAAATAAAACTCATCAAAATATGCTACACATTTTGTCTTTCTTGATATTTTTGTTTAATTTTGAAGAAGAAAATGGATATAGCAGGTTAAAAAAAAAAACCAGACCCTACACACATGGAGATACATGGCTGTGCAATGAAATTCTTAAAATATTAACTGACCCTTTATTAATACGCTTGCTAAAAATCTAAACTTTTTAATGTTCCTATCTGGAATCAGCACTTTAACTTTTGTTGTAGCCAGAGCATTAAAAAAAACCTCAACAAATTATGTATTTGATCATGGAGACAAAAAAGCAGAGAAAGTAGTGTGTGTGCACATTGCAATTATATTATTGAGGCTTTCTGTAATGTTATTATAGGCTGTTCCAAGTTACCATGTATGAAAACAAACCACACTGATTCCAAGCCCCAAAATGAGAGAAGTTAGGGAAATATAATCAGTGCAGCTGTGGCAACAATACTATTGTTAAAGTACAGGGAAATTTCATAAACAGTGAGTAAGAAGTCAAGAAGGAAATAGTTGTAGACAAAATCATTGCTAGAAAACATGAAAGCAGCTCTTTTTTTCCCATCCCATCCCATCCCCTCTCCACCCAGTGAAAAGATTATCCATGGAAGGGGAAAAAAGGGTGAGGTTGTGGGTGGTGTCCTACATAAGGCCATAACACACAAAAAGTATGTGTGCTTTTTTCTCTTGGAAGAAGATGAGGAAAAAAATTGAGCCTAGAATTTCTTTTGAAACAGACACTGTACTTTCAGGTGCCATCTGGGGGCCATGCGTTTTATGAAATGTCTATGTTAAACCAAGAATAAAAGAGATAAAGGACAACCCATCGTAGCCATTGCTTGCAGCATGACACAGATGTTCCAAAGCTGGTTTTAAACTGCGCGGCTCTAAGAACTAGTGGCACTTCAGTTTCTGTACCAGCAGTGTGTAACATAGGGCAACAAATATTTCAACAAACACCAATTTATCCTGGTTCTTATTAACAAAGCTACAGATGCCTTAGTCAAAAAAAGAAATGCCACTGAGTCAACAGCTGTGTTTGAGTCAACAGCTGTGCTTTGCAGTGGTTTTCATTCACTTTGCTTTGGCACTATATTAAGAACTTCAGTGGCACTGCTCCTGCCTGACATCACTGCAGAAGAATCACTCAAATTCTGGTCCCCTGATACCTACTATTTCAAAAGAAATTGATGGTGCAAGTCCCCTTCACATAAGAGAGCCCAGGCTTCAATCCACACGTTTTAAACTGCTTCCATACAGTGATGGGATAGATGAAATCAGTAGAGATGAAACTTGACTAGTTTATCACCCAAATTTAAATAAAACACAATTTTCTATCTACAGTAAAATTTAATTGATATGAACTGCAGACATATGAAATGTGATAACAGGCATTTCTGGATATCACCAAAATTACAGGTATATCATAGAATCATAGAATCACAGAATGGTTTGGGTTGGAAGGGACCTTAAAGACCATCTAGTTCCACCCCCCCTGCCATGGGCAGGGACACCTTCCACTAGACCAGGTTGCTCCAACCTGGCCTGGCCTTGGACACTTCCAGGGATGGGGCATCCACAGCTTCTCTGGGCAACCTGTGCCAGTGCCTCACCACCCTCTCCGGGAAGAACTTCTTCCTAATATGAAAAGAGGTTCTCAGTCCGGAGAATTTTCACCTTACATTTTATAACAGTGTTTGGATCATGCACTTCAGTTTAAATAGTTTCTAGATTTTAGCTTGGGCGTATGGAAGTGCTGCTGTTCTCTGCCAAGATAAAAAAGAGATTTTCACCATTTGTTTTGAACTTTAGACTCTATTGAGGAGCAATATATCATTCACATTTTGGAAAAAAAGGGTTCTTGTGAACTGGCAGGAAGCATGACTTGCTGGAAACAATTTCCATGACATTAAGTTATTACCTTTTGAGGTTTGCTTAGGATATATGTATTTGGTATAGCTACGAAAGTTTATTGATCAAATGTGCACACTGTTGAGTGACAATGAAACTCTGAAAGAAAGAACTGTGACTCTTTCTTCAGACCCCTTTGGTATGATGCTGGTGTTCCAGACCAGATACTTGAGGTGAGACGTGCAATGTCAATTCAATATTGGAAGCTGAAAGGCTGAATGGAACTTAATCCTGCCACCAGTAAGAGGCATTCTCCATAAAGATTACTGTAACCCTTAGCAATAAAGATCATACCATCATCCTTATCTAACATCTTATCTTTTACAGAATCACGATACTTCCCCTCTCCTCCAGTCAATGTACAAACTCCAACAAAATAATTTCAGCCCGTTGCGGTTGTGCTTTCTCTCTACTACCTTCAGCACGGTCTCTGTCTTCTCCCTGCCAAAAATACTTCCTGACTCCCAGACATATAAAACTGGCAGCAAAGAGGTTAGGTCAGCTGTGAGTTGATTTCCATGGAATCAATTAAACTTTCTGGCAGCAGGAAGGCAGACACTGTGGGATGTGATGGGACTCACTTCACACAGAGTTTTGACCTTATCCAGTTTCTAGAAGTGCTCTTTGACCTCCAGCCCAGCACCTCCATTGCTACTACTGCCCAGAACTTCCGAACATACAGTCCCCGGACAGACCAGGTGCACAATGAGAGTGTTTTGCCTCCTTTTGCTACCGGAAACTGTTTGGGGTTCAGTGGAATCCCAGAGCAACAATTAACGCTACTAATTTTTCTGACATGAATATAAATGGCTTAGGGCCAGACAGCATCAATACAGTTATTGCCAACTACTAAATCCAAATAAATCAACCACAATTTACTAGCATTCCTGACTCTTTTTCTGAGTTAGATTAGTACATTTTGAATGTTTTCAGACAACATCTGAGAGACTTCACTGGATGAGGAACAAGAGTTGTTTCATTGACATAATTTATGTGGATGTAAGAAGCACTTTTGACAGTATACCTCACAAGAGCCTAGTATGGAAACTAAGAAGTTGTAAGGTGGGAGGGGTATTTTGATCACAAATTGGCTAAAAGAAAACATAATAGAATAAAATAGACAGTTTTCATTGTGGCACTGTTTAGCAGCAGAACACTAACAGAATTTCACTATATTCATTAATGTACTGGAAAAGGGCTTAATCATCATGGTGGCAAGATCTGCCATGGAACCATTTTTTTTTAACAAGTAACAATTATTTAACTGAGCAGTTATTTAAGTTAGTCAAGACAACCTAGGCAATCAGGCAGCACAATGGCAGAGGAAGTTCATGATGGAAAATTCAAAATAAGGTGTGTTGGAAGGATATTACTAATACACATTGTTGAATTTTGAATTAACAGTAACCACCCAAGAAAATGACCTGTGTGTCACCTTGGAGAGCTTAATAAAAACATCTGCTTAATGTGGAAAGGCAATCAAAAGCAAATGAAATGTTACCATGAATAAGGAAAGGGGTGGGGTCCCACAGAACCTGCTCTGGCCAACACTGCCCAGGATGTACAGTGAATCAGTACACTTTCTCACTCTGCTGCGCAACTTCTAGGATGAGTTGGCTGGTCCCCTGGAGGAGAGGAAAGTGTTGAGTACCTTTGACATTGCTTTCCGTTCTCTGCTCCCAGCTTTCTCCAAAAGGCCTTCCTGTTGCTGAGAACCAGCTGTTCATGGACTTTTGCTGTTGGAAAGGAACAGACTTTGTAAAGCAAGACCACTGAAATGTAGTCATTTAACAACAGAACAGCATTTAAAAACAGATGAATAACACTACATTCACTTAAAAAATAATTAAAAAAAAAAGTAAAGAGAGTTATTCATTTCAACTGTGTTGGAAATCAGTTTAAATGCAATGGCTAATGCTCCCAATTACAGAGTCCAACATTTATTTTATTTTAATTTTGAAATGAAACCATAATTAAGCAGTATATAGGCTCAAAAGCTAGGAATACTTACTATTTTGTGATGAAGAAAGATTATTTACCACAGGGCGGCAGGCCTTACTAATCTCTAAAAGCCTCAATTAAAAACTTCAAGCACCCACAATACCCAATTAATCAGTAGGTTTTTTGTGTGGGAGTTCTTTGCACCTCTGTATAATCATAATCCCATAATGCAAAAACATTCCATTGCCTCTAACTTAACACACTGTTATTCAGCATGTAAAATCTTACACTCTTTGCAGTAAAGTGATACGGGGTGGGGACTAGAAGGACTGATAGAACCAGCCCTGCTGCAACTTACATCATGAAGCAGAAATCAAACTTTGATTATATCTAATTGAGAATCCATTTTTATTCCTTATATAATACACAATATACTAAGACATCTGTACAAGTCTGAAAACAGATAAACCAAAACAGTACTGAACTGTAGTAAAACAAGACAGCAACTTGCACAGAGGAAAAATAAAAGACAACCAGACCCAAAACAACCCACAAACAATCTAAGATTGTCTATATACAGATGCTGTGGGAAACAGAAATGCACTGGAAAGGAAGTAGCGGCTAGAATCTTTCATTTGCCAGGATTGCTTTCTGCCAGTCATACAGGTCAGGTTCAGGTGTCTGGAGAGACACTCCAAACCATTTTGTCCCTTTAGCAAGGAAAGGCAGAGAGAGAGGAGGAGGATGTTTGAATACATGAAGAAGGGAACAGGGGTTGTGAAAGCTTGGAGGCGGGAGTAGAATTGAACTGGGCTTTGATAGGGAAGAAAGAGACACTGGGAGATATTGGTGAGGTCTAGGCATAGGAGAGGAAGAAATTGCTATGAATTCATTCTCATTAACTTGGAACTGGAATTGCCTAAAGCTAGAACTAAAGTGCTTAGAAGGAAAGCTGGTCTTAGACATTCCCAGTCGGCTGCATGTAGACAAGCAAAAGTGAGGGGAGAACGAAGAGCGGGACAACTGTCCAGTGAATATCAGCTGGGTCTTTCTGTAGTCATAGAAGGAAACTAAATCTGGGATCAAAAAATCCCAGGGGAAGGCAGAGTCTGGGACTGGAAAGAAGAAACTTCAGAATGCACTCCTGATGGAACTAGGAGTTACTAGGCATCATGTTGTTACTTTGCTAGAAAAAATTATTATTTCTGGCTGTGTTGGTTCATCTAGACAATGGTTAGTCATCGTGCAATCAATTACTCTGTCAGTTTATGTAGGACAAAGCAGTACAGTGGATCTGGATTCCAATCCTGCTGACATTTCACATGCTGCCAGAATACAGTGCTTTTTTTCCAGTTCATTTCTTAAAAAGTTAAGAAGAAATAAAACATTACATGAGAATTATGCATTTTGGTCATAAAGTCAAATGTTAACATTTATGAAAAGCCCGAACTAGAATTACTTACGCAGCCTCAATTTGGCCATCACATACATAGTCATAATATCACCTTTAATTACATAGTCAAAGAGTTATTTACACATAAGATCCCAGATTTTTTTCAGTATAATGCAGGAAACTTTAGCTACAGGAGAAGTCCATGGCAAAGAGAGACATAAGGCAGAGAACACAATGTAAGAGAAAGAATGTCTTCAAGGCTATCACACCGTGACCTGGAGGATTCTCTTCCATGCTCTGCTACTTCTCATGTAATAACTGACAGCTGACTTAAGTCTGTCTTTCCCAGATGAATGGTAAGCATGTTTGTTTTCCAGGTGTCTGCCTTAGGCCTTGTTTATAGAAATACCTAAAGCTCAGGACCACATTTAACATGTATGGGACCTGTGCTTTGAGCACAATAAGGGGTAGATAATTCTTTACAATCTGAAATTATCTATTCCTATCTACTCCTGACCCACACAATCAGTGGAAACTTTTGACTCTGAGATCTTTATGCTCTTGTTCTATACCTACAACACTGTGTTCCCTGAGATTGTCTTGTCTAAATATTACCACAAATATTTTGAAGTATTCATAAACTGTAGACATCAATATGAAACAAAAAGCCTGAAAGAAATGATCAGTTCTGGTTTTACATCATGGATCCAACAGTTTGCAATGAACAGGACACAAAATCACTTACTAAACCCCTCCCCCTGTACTATTACAAATTACATTAACTGAAGACTGTCCACCCTGTGTGCTCAATGAGACAGAGATTCCTCTGGAGAAAGTAAAAACCAATATGGTCTTTAATGGTATTATCTCAAAGGATATGCAAAAGGTGAACTAAAATTCTGACAGTCCCTTTGTTCGAGTACTTTATGATTTTGCAATCCCACATGATCTTTTAAACCTTTTAACTCATTTTTACATGTGTGAGATATAGTAATAACTGGTTTTGTAACAAAGAACAATGGACACTTGATGCTGAGTGACTTGATTAATTATCAACCTATTATTTGCATTCTGTTTTTCATTAAAATCACAGCTGAGCCATTGGCAGAGAAAATTCGCTAAGATCTGCTTATCTCAGAGCTCCTTGATCTTTCTCATTCTCTTTATTTGCATGGGTATGGGACTGAAATTGCACTGGTTCCATTGATCTGAGAATGAGTTATGACTGTATGTCTATGGTAATGTCTTCCAAGTTTCGCTGACTTTCATATTACACAACAGTTGTGAACACTGCTTTAGAATTGCTGCTTTCTCTCCTATTTGCTTTTCCCAGAATGTCTTGTGTGAAACTCACTTCCTTCCCCTTAAGTCACTGAGATGGGGGACTACACGGGAGATTTGCCTTGTCATCCTTCCTGTTCGATGTGTATTAGACTGTTGGGTGAGTGGGAGTAATAGGATCCAGTAATCCAGAGGGTGTTTCTAGGATGTTATCACAATTTTATCCCTCCTGTACCAAACAGTGCAGTAGTGTCTTGCCAAAAGTCTGGGGAAACTGCAGAAGGATGAAAACCTGGTGACGCATCCAGTGCAACTGGGATTAAACTGGTGGCATAGTATGTGAATTGTAAATCCACTGAATCCTTTGTTGTTACACTATTTCTTACTTATGTTTGCAAATCTGTGGCTATGTTGGATACCAACTGCCCTCTGATCATGTAGCAGAAGCTACCAAAAATGCTGTATTGTCTGTGCTTGAAACATTACCTGTTTTGCTGATGGGATCCTAGCGTTCATACTTAAGGACTGGATTGCTTCAAAGTAAAGTACACGGGGTGCAATCCGAAATCCTACAAAACACAGAGTACCAAAAGAAGAGCTGCTGTTGTTAGCAGCACTATATTCCTCTCAGTGTTTCTTGCTGTGGAATAGCTCCTAACTGGAATATAAGCAGTCGGTTTTTGCTCTAAGGTATTGGTAGTGAGTCCTGAGTGCCTGGGTTCTGGTGGCCTCACTAAACACATTGCCTCTTGGTGCCAAGTCACCAAAAGTTGTCTTGGTGGAGATACTCTAATTCCTTCTTCACTTGAAAGACAGGCAGCTAGCCACAGAGTATCCTCTGTTAGCGTGCTTCAGCTTTGGAATGACCTGTTTTCCTCTTCTACTGACCTCCGCTATATGCTAGAAGTAACATGCAGCTGGCTGCCCCAGGAACGGAATTCTGAGGGATATTTGGAACATCATTTTAATTTGTATAATGTCTGGCAGGGATAACCAGAGACTTTAGTATTTTCCTCTTCTGTTTTTCTGTAACGTTTAATGTTAACATGAAACAAATGTTAAAGATACCTGTGAAACAGAAGACTTCTGGTCTGTGCCACTCCCTGACAATCCTTGGGCAATGGAAGGGGCATATTGCATTTCTATGGATTAAAAAAAAAAAAGTCAACTAATTTATTCTATAGGGAGAGATCACCACTGTAGAGACTTTTTTTCCTTCTGTCATTTCTACCTGAATCAATAAGCTATGAGAACCTGCACTTGTCATTTTGTCACTTATGAGCAATATAGCGATTCCAAACTCATGTTTATAAAACTGTTACATCCCTTCAACATCTGTTTCCAATACATATGAGAACTAGGTTTATCTCTTGTCTAGTGCAGTCTGGCAGTTTCACATAGGATTAAAATCTCTATTGAACACACCATTTTGTTGATCTGCTCTGAAAATTTGGACCAATACAATGAAGCTCACCTGGAAATGACAATGCCTTATTTTGTAGCTGAGGATGATACATATCTTCTTGAACTCAATGAAGGTCATTACACTGATTGACCAAAATATATTTAATTATCTTCCTTTCTATAATTTTTTTCTGTTCTTTTCCTTTACTATGATAATTGGGTCACAATCCTTTTTATGCTGGCTGAGTAAGCCACTTTTGCTATACTTCCTACAACACTATGAATCAGCTATTTTAACCCTAAGTTAACCTTGTAGAAATATGTAGGTACAGATTTGGCACCTCCTGTAGAATTATTTCAAACTAAATAATATGCTGTAGAAATTAATGCAGGCTGGATGATCTGAGGTAAATTGAACAGGTCTGATCATGTGAGATTTTATACTACTGAAAGTTAAAAGAAAAAAAAGCGATTTTGTCTTCAAATACTGGCAATTTTCATCATACTGATGGTTACTATTTCCAAAAACATTCAAAACCTGCATTAATTTTAGCACTAGCTTTCTCCAAGCAAAGGTTTAAAGTACTGTATTTATATAGGTATATTCTTCCTTTCCTTTCCTATCCCATCTTTTTTTTTTTTTTTTATTCCTTACTAACCACCTTGTTATTGTGTTTTTGTCAGATTGGCTAGGCTTATGATCTCTCTAAGTACAAGGGACAAGTAAGCAAAAAGGAAAGAGCGTTTGTTTCAACCTGACTTGTGCCTGCCAGCACAAGTATAGACCTGAGATTGAAAAGACAATTTATGTAATTTTTAAAAATCAGTCAAGGACAGCCAACATATTAACTGATGAAGGTTGCACGAGAAGCTCCAAAAAATAGATGATCAGAGACAAAAGTAGTAGGACCGTATTTGATTTAACATACTCTAACACACTGACATGATTACTTTTGTAACCACCTGGGGTATGTTCTGGCAGCTTTTCCTAGTTTTTATTCACTCGTTACTCTGGAAAAACTCCCACTAACTTCTCTCCCATGGTATTTCTTCTGACTAATATTTAAGTACATTATCTTTATGTTGTCTTGTATGGATCACACAGAACATCTTCTTACTCATTTAGCTTCAGGAGACAGTGTATTTCAAATTCACAGACAGGTAGAGACGTTACAGCCTAAAGATGAAAAAGGATTAGAAACTTTATTACACTCATTACTACTTCACCGTGCAACTTTATACTTCCTTGCATAACAATGTTTCACTTAAAATGGAGAACTGCTTTCATTATACCATTCTGACAAATAAGTATATAACCATATGATGGCAGCAATATGCTTAAATATGTGGATTGCGATATATGTTTGAACTTGTCTAAAAAAGAAAGATACAGCTCAAAGCAACGTTCTGAAAAGTAAGATTTGCAGCAGCCAAATACTACATTGAAACTGAATCTTTCAGATTTTTTGACTACAAAATAAAGATTGGCTACAATTTTAGTTGCTGAGTAGAATTCTAATGACTCCCATCATTCATTCCAAAGACACTTTTACCACTTTAAGTGTAGACGTAAGTATTTAACATCAAAATGTGCCTTACGTATATGCAGTTCCCAGAGATCTTCAGGGGACTCATGCATATGCAGGAAAGGACTAATCATTTTATTTCTTCAATATTAGATGCACATTGCTACCACAGTACATGTGCCAGATGCTATGGAATTACCTCTGGACTTCCCCTTCAGGAGTAACTGAAGGAAGATTATAACCTGCAACAGTATTACACTGAGGTGACCTAGAGTGAGAAGATGCTGGAAATTTTAATTCAATGTACCTGGTCTACCTATATCTTTCCTGAATTTATTTACAACAGCTGATGAAAGTGAATGAATGCTACATACGAGCCAGACTGGAAGAAGATTTTATAAAAATGTGATGCTTGATAAATTGTTTACAATTAGTTACCAAAAAATTCTTTAATTATGGATGGTATGAAAAATAGTGGTATGTAAAATCTGTGTGAAATACAATTATACATAATTATACAATTATGTCCACAGAGGTTAGATAAATAATTAACTCACTGGCATAAAAAAAACTTTCTTTGACATTACCTGCAATCTTATCCTGGGCTGCAACAAAAGAAGAGTGAACAGCAGGTCAAGGGAGGTGATTCTTGCCTGCTACTCCGTTTTTGTGAGACTCAGCCTGGAGTACTGGCTCCAGCTCTGGAGCCCCTGTCATAAGCACATGGACCTGTTGGAGCAACTCCAGAGGAGGCCATGAAGATGGTCCGAGGACTGGAGCCCCTCTCCTACAGGGGCAGGCTGCGAGAGTTGGGCTTGTTCAGCCTGGAGAAGGGAAGACTACCAGGAAACCTTATAGCACCTTCCAGTACCTGAAGGGGCTACGCTACAAGAAGGGGGGGGACACTTCTAAAAAGAGCGTGTAAGTGATAGGACAAGGAGCAATGGTTTTAAACTGAAGGAGGGTAGATTTATATTAGACATTAGGAAGAAATTTTTCATTGTGTGGGTGGTGAGGCACTGGAACA
>NW_010228909.1:0-11622 GCF_000690775.1 Eurypyga helias
GAGGGTGCACTCAATGCCGTCATATATACTATCAGGTACAAATTTATGAAGAGAACAAAGCTGAATTAAAACCAGCTATTATGTTATATACTGCCATGGGACATCACATGATCATGTATGCATACTTTCACACTCACTCTTTTGTTCATATACTGGTCCCTAAACAAACAGAGGGAGAAAGGAGGCAGCATGGAGTGGAATGGGTTTGATATTAAGAAAACAGTGGTGATTGTCTCAATATGTAAGTTTTAAATGCTGTTATTGCTCTTTTAGGTCTGAAGTATGTTATATCTTCCCAAAATCTGTGTTAAAGTTCACAGACTTGATAGCACTGATTTACAAGCTGTCTCACATCTGGAAACAACATGAACTTTCTGTATATTCTGGTGAATAAACAAGACCATACTGTCATATAACAGGATCCTTGAGATTGCCACAATACTGTCTTTTCTCATAATACCCATCTTTCATTTGTATATATGTGGTACTGCAGTAATTGAGATTTACTACTTAAGCACTCATATCAAGCATATCTGTGGTGACAAGTTCAGTCTTGAAGGTAGAAAATTTTCATGAGTTAAAGAGAGAAATGCTATATGGGAATTATGTCAAGTCACAAAGTATACCCATTCTGGAATAAAAAGCTAGAAGTTGATTGAATAAAGCAAGGCTAGTATGAGTCCAAACTAAAATAATCCCTAGATATTTTGGAGAGGGAGTGATGGGGGAAAGAGGAAGGCAGATATAATTATTTCTTCAGATAGATAGATAGATAGATAGACAGAAATTAATATATATATCTTTATATACAGAGCAAAAGGGGCATAAAACTGAAAGATTGAAAAAGACATAAACAAATACAATGGAAAACTTCCATCATCTCCATGGTTATGGGAACAAATTTTCTCATCTTACACAAAAAAAAAGTGCAGTTGCATGTTTTGTCTTCCATAGTCTTCCTGAAGAGCACATAATAAGGGGTGTACAGTTAAAGACAGTTAAAGAACCAATGTTCAGTGCAATATGCATTAACTTGTTGAAGCCTTTGATAATTATAAAAATGCAACTTATCTTGATGAGGTCAAGCATGTTCAGATAGATATTTCAGTCATACATTTCTTCATGCACTTTTTGAGAATAGCTCATAAATCTTAAATTTTCAACACCTTTCAGTTCAAAACTGTAAAAAGAAAAGATTTTTCACCCAGTAAATTTCAAGATGTCTCTGACATTCACAAAGTCTTGTCTTCATGTCTGCAGTCATAAAGCCGTACAGACTAGGATATTACCTGGTGATGAGTATGGATTTTACTATTAGAAATATGAAAATAATAGGGTAAATAATTACATCATTATGGTGATTCCTGTAACTGCTGAATCCTATTTTGGCACTGCTGTAATGAAGTTTAAACGTAGGTTTTTGGTTTTGTAGTGGTTTGTTGTTGTTTTTTTTTTTTAATCTAGCCTTGAATAGCAACTTCCCAAGACCTAGAAGTGTCACAGTATTTTGCATGTGGCACATTGTATGACCTCTTATCTCCATTCTCAAAGTTATCATACAATTGGACTGTGCTGAATAACTAAGTAAAATTTCACAGCATATCAAAACTCTTGTTGCTTTACTTGCTTGGTGAGCTACTGGTGTGTTCCAAGATGTTTACTGTAAACATTGCAGGCAGTAAATACATTTATCTCTTCTCTACGCTACTGGAAAAGGAAATATGTAAGAAAGTTGAATTTCTGAGCTCCTGTTGGGCAAGTTGTTCTGAAACTCCCAAAGAATCATGTATTGCATTTCTACTACTTTCAGAGTTTATTCCATTTCAGAAAAGGTGAAATAAGGACGTAGTTATTTCACTGAAACTATTTGTTATGATACTGGTCTATTTCCAGCCTTTGTCAAACAGTTCTAATAATGCAAAATAATTACATAAGCAATAGCTGAAACTGCAACCAAATTCTGCAAGTCTATTTCTGATTTATACACTATTTCAGTTACATAGTCATGAAAGAAACAATATTTTTCCCTTTGAGTCTTGTTCTCCTTTTGATATGATTGTAATCAATGTGCCACATCAAATAACTGGAGTCACTTGAATCTAGTGCAACTAAAAAGTCAGGTAAATTTGCAAGTTCATTTCCCTTGCTGGCTGCTATTACAAGATGTAAAACAAAATTAAAAGAAGATGCGGGAGGTGGGGAGAGGGAGCAATTTTGAGTTACGTGAAGGAAAGTGTCCATAGGTTGTTGAAACTTACATTTTTACAGTGTATACTCTCAGCTGCACCTAAAGAAATGTGTCAATCAACTCATTTTTGCAACTGACCTTCCTAACAATGAGGTTCTTTTTTCTTGTTTGTAAGCCTAATTGTCTTTAAAAATACTAAAACCTGATAGTCCTTTGGGTATTGAAAAGTTCACATATTTACAAAACTTTACAGATCTTTTTTTAAAATCTCTGATGTGACACATAAAATCAAGATTCTCTCTCTGGAATAGTCACAGGTTTTGTTTCTGAGACTGTATAAGGCTTTTTTTTTTTTTTCTTTTTACACAGGTAGATATTTCAGCTACCAGTAAATAAAATGAGATAAATAATTTTCCATTTCTTCTTGAATTTTTTTAATTACAAATTTCTTTATTATAACCTGGGATTTCTACATTCATCAGTGATAAGCCATCCAAGTAATGTAAATTATTTGTTTTGGGTTTTTTTTCAATAGATCCTTTTTGGAATCTGATTTCCACTCACCTGATGGATATATAGCTAATATATGCATTATCTGATTGGGAAATTTGATGTCCCGTGTATGAACACTCCCTGTGCTGTACTTGTAGAGAAAATTGCATGTAATACTTCATTTGGGGAAATTAAATTATTTTTGTTCAGCAATGACTGGTTTATGTTCTTTTTTTGGGCAGAGTTTTATGGTAATATCTCTGCTGTCCATTTTCATCTAAAGCTCAATGACCACTGCCAACATCCATCTTAAAAAAAAAAAAAAGTATCTCTTCTTACGTTTTTCCTGCCATTCAGCAACATGATCAAGTTCTACAAGCTTCATCTGTCATCCAGCATGCATGATAATGCATCACATGCCTGCAGTTTATTAATGACACCAAATCCCTTTTTTCTTGCATTTAGACCTACCAACATTACCTCTCTACCAGACCACAGATAGTAAACTGCTTCTGTTGCAAAGAAGCATTGTATGTACAAAATTTTTAATTTTTCCAAGTACTTGTTTAAAATTTTCAAGATCTTTGCCATCTCCCAAGGTATTAAATTCTATATAATTATTTTTCATATTATAACTCCAACCCAAATAGGAGCAAGAAATATTGGATTTTTTTTTTTTTAACCTCCTCCCAGGGGTAGCAATTAATTGCCACCTTCTTAAGAGGAAAAAACCTTGACTGTGACCCTCAAAACTGTGGTCTGACCTTCAAAAATAAGTCCAAAAGCACAGTAAGTTGAGACAGCAGGTTTCTCTTGAGCAACAGCAGCAGCTGTGGGAGCTCTGACAGTTCTGAACTGGTTCTTTTCTAGGTTGCCATGGTGAGGTTTCTCATTTATAAGCCATTAATGTTATGCTTTTGTTCCACAAAGTCAAAATTAATTGTTTAGTGAATGCCTTCCACAGGAGGTGGGTTAATGAAATAAATCAGTTTACAAATCCTGCAAAATATATTAGCAATCCACCCTTTCAGAATGTGTTCTTTTGAAATTCATAGTTTTAAATTTCCTTGTTAAAATTCTGCACCACTGGATAGTTGTCCATACATTGTTATTTTAGCTAAAATACTTGTTTTTAAAGCCTCCTCAATGCCATCTCCTTTCTTATTGTAAAGCATGCATCCTGCAGCCTGGCTTGCAACAACCAGGTAATTAATATATGCTGGCCAAAGAAACCCTTCTAATGATGAATAGATCACTTAGTGAAGTTGCACTCTCGACTTTGCATCATATAACATATTTGCTATACAAAACTAGCTTTTACATCCCACTTTTCTCAGTTCTATTCTTTATATATTCTGTCTGCTTTCCTTAAGTTTCTACCTCTAGTAATTATTTCACTTCCATTCCCTGAAGGGTCTTCTACTGCTTTCAATACACTGATTGTCACACTAAAAAATCTCAAACATGAACCACCTTTGTTTCAGAAACTGAAAATAAAGAACTTCACATCTTTCTACTTACCATTTAACCTTTCTACATTAATAGAAAATAAGCTTTTTTTTTTTTTTAACAGTGCTATTAATAAATATCACAAAGGAAAACCCATCTTCAAGACTCTATTAAAATGGGCCAAAAAAGTCTACCACAGAGACAAGCACACTAATCGGTACCATTAGTACCATAGGAATACTTCTTTCATGGTTTAGGGCTACTAACAATTATGAATTATTTTAGAAGCAGAAGTCAATACACTTTGTTTTCAGCTCCTGATGCCAAAAATGTCTTGACACTTTGATTTATACCCAATAGCCAAATCAGATACACACCACTACAACTTGATGTCAAATGATGCAGAAAGGATTGTTCCCTAGGTATTAATTCTCCAGAAACCAAATGTTTAGTTTTTCACAAGCACTTAGATGTTAAAAACACTGGCATGGCATAGAATTAAGTAACCAGTTACTTATGTCTCTGAAGGCTAATCAGTGTGATTTGTAATATGAGAGAGTATTAAATCAGAACATTTTCATTGATGCCATCATCTGAAGGGTTTATCTTTAATAATCCTGCTGATGAAGCGTCATGTGAAAAAAAGACATTAAAAGAAAAAAAAATATCAAACGCAACAACATTCAAAAACAAGTGCAAATTAAAAGAAAAGGAAAGAAAGAAGAATATAAGCAGCAACCTGGACTGGCATGAAGTAGCAGTATATGAAAAAGTGAGAAGCAGGGAGAGTCAAACATCCATCCGAGGAATCAGATATGGGACACTGCTGCTGCAACTGGGCAAAGCCTTTAGCTTTCAAAAGTATTTTTCTGAATATAAAATATGTGTAACTTGTCTGCACAGTGAAGAAAGGTATGAACAAAACACAACTCCTGCTGCTGGGAAACAAGGCAGCAGTTGACTGAATGATAGACAGGAGGCAACCAAGGCTAAGTTCGTTAATAACTGCTCTTTTCATTATTTTATATTACATATTTGGCATACCAAAACACACAGATCTCCAAAGAAAATTAATTAACACAATAAAAATATGGTTTTAAGAACTGAATTGCTGAAAGAAAAATAGAATAGACAGTCCTTATGGAAGCTAAAATATGAAGTTACAGTCCATACCCAAATCCCATTGAAAGTAACCTTTTGGTATGAAGGGACTCACAGATTAGTAGGATAATGGCTTTATGCCTTTCAAAAAAAAAAAAAAATATCAAGGAAAGACCCCTAAATTCTGTGGCAATATTTAATTATTTTGTCTCCAAGAATATCTTCCATATCTCTCTCTTATGTCTGTATTATCTTTAACTTAGAGTTGAAGATACATATTGCTGTAGTTTTAGAACAATTGCTTCTTCTTGTGGATTCCTTTGCCTAGAGTTCAGCAGTTACAATAGACTCCAATCAGACAATTCAGAACGTCCTGTGCTTGAGGACATTGAACTGGAGCACTAGTCCAGTCATCAGTCTACCTTCTCATACCCTCTGCTGCTGTTCTCATCAGATGTGGTGTGTATTGTCCTGAACTTTCTGGCTGTGAAATGGATTCTTGTTCTTTGTTTTCTCTCATGTTTGTTTCCATAAATAGTGAAGGTATCTGCAAAATAGTAAAAGAAAATCCCTTCCTTGAAGAAAAATGCAGAGCAGTGGACAGGTTCAGGCAAATACTGTGAAAATAGGGGGTAGGGACTTGCACCCATGAACCTGAAAACCCTAGAGTTATCCTAAAGAAAATACCCATAGAAGTGAAAGGCTCCCCACAGGTACCAACTTCTTCCTGTGGATGTGATAGCAAAAGTGTGTTCTAATGACAGGTTTTGAAGAGGATGAAGCAGTTGCTTTGTGAGCATCTACTGGGACCTATTACAGGGAATGAGCGAAAAAGTTGAATATTGCATGCAAGTATTTGTTTGAAAATCTTGTCAGTGGACAAGACTGACAGTACAGATTTCATTCTATCTGAATGAATGATCTGCTTCTTGTAATGGGCATAAATAAGTTGGAATGAGTGTCTCTTGCAGCAAAATTTATTCCATCCTTTGAAATACTGAGAAATATCAAGTTCTCTGACAATGCCATCAATACCTATGAATGAAATAGTCTGAGGCAATTTATGTCTCAGGCTGTTTGCACACTACTGAGCTTCTAATTCACATTTTTAATCTATTACATTAATAAGGGTTAGAAATGTTTTATTCCCCCATATGAGACCTCTGATTCTCAAGTGTAATGGGGTAAAAGTATGTAATTTGTAAACCAATTTGATGATTGCAAAATGCACATTACATTGTGATTACATTATTTAAAAAGCATCAATGCTTTTAAATAAAGTCCACTAGAATTTGTGTATTCATTAAACATTTTCATTACTCACACAGAGCTTTTGTATTTTTTGTATTAGTCCAGTGTCAAATCCCTACAGTATTAACATAAAATGGAGTTTACACTTTGACAATTAAACAAATCACACTGTGATAGACTGGATCATGCTGTTCCATTCATGTTCGTTATACTCTACTATGTTTCTTCATTTTATACATTATACATCACATTTATACTGTTACTGTTTACTGTAGTCTTTTTAAATCAAACATAAAACCAAGGGCAACTGGAAACAGTAGTGAATGAATACTTAAAAATATTACTGCCTTACTTTTATTTAAAATGCTCAATTAGAAAACCTTATGGAAGCTAGGAATAATGTCTCCTTCCACACATCTGTTGAAAAATTAATGATTTTTTTTTTTTATTATGACTTGGATTTTGGTCCTGAAATAACCAATGTCATTAATTCAATAACAGTTTGCATTGTTTCAAGGACTTGGGTATCCACACTGGAACAGTTTGCTATGAATGTTCTCTGCCCCTTAAATACCAATGGATATATCCAGAAACATCCTGAATTCATACAAACAAACACATTCACCTGTTGGTACTAATTCTTGAAAACTAGAGTCATGGTAGTTGTTTCATTATTAACAATAGAATTGATTACCAGAAACCCAGACAGTCAGATTTATCCTATGGACCCTTTATAGCTGAGAGGTTTTAAATAATAACTTTATTTTCCATAAATCTTTCATAATGACCAACTGTAGTTTATGCATTGTTTTTCATCCATACAAAAAGAATACATAAACACTTCATAAAATAAAGCAAAGTAGTATTTATTATAATGAAATTTCTACATGAGTATGTTTTGCTCAGCATGAAAACCTGTGTTTTTTAAATCAAAATCAGAAGTAAAAAGGTGTTCTCCAAAAACGAATTTTCTCCCTAGGGTAGGCTAGGAAATCAGGGATCCTACCCTTGTTGCATGGTTACAACATGAATAAAGACCATGCTGCAGGGAATAGGTAGCAGCTGCCATTCTGATACATTAGTCTGTAAGAGCAGTGCAAGGCCATGACTGTAATTCTCTTTGAATGTCTGGCTAAGCACTCTCCTTCATGTATAATTAACATTCATGGGAAGTTAAGGCCCATGCTTAGCATTCATTGTGCCTTTTTTCCCTTCAGAATGTGATACATAGCAGAGTTCCATTCATATGAATACCGAAAAAGTTATTTACATTATCATAATTTTTATTTTTACAGTATAATAATTTTTATTAAAGTATTATACTTTTTTGACTGAATTAAAATCAGGGACTGCAGAACTTTTTTACAAAAAGCCCTTGATTAAAACATTCACATGAAGAGCTGAAACTGATTTGTAGCATATATGTGGAATATGTTTAATATCACTCTTGTTATTTTCTCTATTTTTATTTTCAATCCTTTTTTTCTAGCATCCTGAATAATCTTGGTATCATGTTTCAGTCTGGGAACTAATTGAGAAACATATGAATTATTGCTTTCAAAAATTAAAATTATTATATCTATGTCAATATCAACCTTGTTTAACAAATCTCATACACACTGTAGATTATACATAGAATCATAGAATGGTTTGGGTTGGAAGCAACCTTAAATATCACCTAGTTCCAAACCCTCTGCTATGGGCAGGGACACCTTCCACTAGACCAGGTTGTTTAAAGACTCATCCAGCCTGGCCTTGAAGACGGCCAGGGATGGGGCAGCCATAACTTCTCATTTTTTGTGTGTTTCAAAAGCCACAAGAAATACGATATATTACACAAACTATACTGGGAAAAGTTTTTTTAGCATGGTTCTGTGTTGTGTTCACTTTTAGTATATCATTTGTGACAAGAATGAGCTACCAATGCATTTAAAAAAAAAAAAAAAATCTTTTCACATGTCAAAATATTACAACACCAGAAGAGATCTGAGCAGAAATAGAGTTCACCTTTTTTAAATCAGTGAATATAAACATGGTAGATCCAGGATTACAGAACTGGTTTTGATACATAAAAGTAAAAAAATACTTATGTAAATAAAGTAGTTTGGGGAAATTGTGGGGATTGTGCAACATATTCACATTGTTAAAAAACAGAAATATTATATAAGATAATCAAAACTCAGAAACAAAAATAAGAAATGGGAAAAAAGAAAAATCTACATTTCCTTGAAACATTTCTATCAACTTCTATTTCATGCAAGAATCAGTTTCCCAAGTGAAATATGTGATATACAGACGCTATATAAAAATTATACTATGTATGTTCACTATGCATAAAAACGTTTTTCAAAAGTTCGGAACCATGTTCTACATAAATACGTTTCAATCAGACTTTATCATTTGATCAAGTTTTTACCCAAAACTTTAGTCAAAGAGGAGTCCATATACTCTTCATTTTATATTAGCTTGTCTAAATGCCTTCTAAGTAAATGCAATTAAGTGGAGCACTAAAAAGGTTTTGCTTGGACAACAGAGTGAAAAATATTTGTAACAGCTAAATGTCTTGTTGAAATATCCCTTTGGTCAGTTTGGGTCAGCTGTCCTGTAAAAGAGGTGATCACTGAAACTTGATAGAAAATGTTTGCCATCTCTCAACAAAGAATTTGAAATAATTTATATCATCAAATTACTTAAATTTCAGATTACTGATTGAAATAGAATCCTAATGTCTCAAAGAACTTCTAAGAATAAAAATGGTCAGACGGATGGAATGCCTCTCCTATGAAGAAAGGCTGAAGGAGTTCTGGTTGTTCAGCCTGGAGAAAAGAAGGCTCAGGGGAGACCTTACTGTGGCCTTTCAGTACTTCAAGGAGGCTTATAAGAAAGACAGGGAAAAACATTTGACAGAGCTGTTGCAATAGGACAAGGCGTAATGATTTTAAACTAAAACAGGGTAGATTCAGACTAGATATTTGAAAGAAATATTTTGCAATCACAGAACCATAGAAACTTTTAGCTTGGAAAAGATCTTTAAGATCATTAAGTCCAGTTGTTAACCTAACACTGCTAATGCCACCACTCAACCATATTCCTAAGTACCTCATCCACACATATTTTAAATACCTCCAGAAATGGTGACTCAACCACCTCCCTGGGCAGCCCATTCCAATGCCTGATAATCCTTTCAGTGAAGAAATTCTTCCTAATATCCAGACTGAACCTCACGTGGTGCAACTTGAGGTCATTTCCTCTTGTCCTGTTATCATTTGGGAGAAGAGCTCAACACCCACCACTCTACAACCTCCTTTCAGACAGCTGTAGGGAGTGGTAAGGTCTCCCCTTGAGCCTCCTCTTCTCCAGGATAAACAACCCAGCTCCCTCAGCTGCTCCTCACAGGACTTGTGCTCTAGACCTTTCGTCAGCTTCGTTGCCCTTCTCTGAAGATGCTCCAGCACCTCAAAGTCTTTGTTGTAGTGAGGGGCCCAAAACTGAACACAGTCTTTGAGGTGTGGTCTCACCAGTGCTGAGGACAGGGGGACAATCACTTCACTAGTCCTGCTGGCCATGCTGTTCCTGAGACAGGTCAGGATGTCATTGGTCTTCTTGGCCACCTGGGCACACTGCTGGCTTATATTCAGCCGGCTGTTGGCCAACACTCACAGGTCATTTTCTGGAGGATAGCTTTCCGGTCACTCTTCCCCAGGCCTTTAGTGTTTCATGGGGTTGTTGTGACCCAAGTACAGGACCCGGCACTTGGCCTTGCTGAACCTCATATGACTAGCCATGGCCCATTGATCCAGCCTGTCCAGATTCATCTGAAGAGTCTTTCTACTCTAAACAGGGTTTACCTCCATTCATCACAACTCTTGAGGCCCAGACATTCAGCCAGTTTTTTACACAGTTTAGAGTGCACCCTTCCAAGCCATGAACAGTCTGATTCTCCAAGAGAATGCTGTGGGAAACAATGGGGGTTGCCCACAGAGGTGGTAGATGCCTTATCCCTGGAAATACTCAAGGTCAGATTGGACAGGGCTCTGAGCAACCTGATCTAGTTGAAGATGTTCCTGTTCTTTGCAGGGGGAGATTGGGCTACATGACCTTTAAATATCCCTTCCAACCAAAACTGATGTATGATTCTATGATTCTATAAAAGCACTCATCTATTTTTTTAATAATATATGCTGGTTTCAATTGTGACAGAGTTCATTTTCTTCATACTAGCTAATATGAGGCTATGATTTGGATTTCTGCAAGGCTACATTTTTGGATTTGTGCTGAGAAGTGTGTTCTATGTTTTGTTTTTGTGCTGATAAATAGTGATGTCAATTGTTGCTGAGCAGTATTTCTTCCATGACAAGGACCTTTTCCGTTTCTGGTGCTGCGTCTGTGTTCCCAGCTTCTTTGCTACAAAAAGCTGGGAGGGGACAGAGTCCAGACAGCTGACCCAAACTGACTGAAGGAGTATTTCATTCCATAAAATGCCATGATCAGTATATAAGATAGGGGTGCACCAGGAGCCATGTTGGGTGGCTTTCTTGTTTGCTCTCACTCTCTCTCAGTCACTGTCACTCCTTGGGGCTCCTTCTGGGTCTGGTGCAATCTCTTTTTTGGGCTTGACCAGGCTCTTGGGCTTTGGATCTCGGCCTCTCTGTCTCTGACTATCACTATTCAGGACCTGGCTGGGCATCGGTGTGTGGTTGGTGAGCAATTGTACCGTTTGTTTTATTTTCCAATATTTTCATTATTTATTATTATTACTAACAGTAGTATTTTCATTACATGTAATAATATATTCATTACATATTATTATGTATATTACACCACATTAATATTAGTAGTGGTTTTATTCTTATTATTGGCATTGCTAGTATTATTAGTATCACTATTTTATTCATTTATATTCAATTATTAAATTGTTCTCATCTCAACCCACGATTTACCTTGTCTACTCCTCTGATTCTCCTCCTCCACTAGAGGAAGAGGGAGGTAAGTGAGTGGCTGTGTATTACTTGGTTGTTGGCTGGGATTAAACTACAACATAATGTCAATATTATTTTCAGATTTTTTTGCTGCCATGAATTCAGTTTCAAGTGGTACATTTTCAGAAGACCCTTTATGGATGAGGGAAAGGCTGTGGATGA
>NW_010228910.1:0-24875 GCF_000690775.1 Eurypyga helias
TGGGAACACAGGCCCAGCACCAGAACCAAATGACTTGCTACAAACACTACTCAGAACCATCTAAAACCACCGGTGTTATCAATACGCTCCTCAGCACAAATCCGAAGCGCAGCCTTGCAGAAATCCAACGCAGCCTTATCCTAACTGCTGTGAAGAAAATTAACTGTGTCTCAGGTAAAACCATCACCCCTGGAGTGCTGCGACTGCTCCAGTGTTCCCCGTCAGCCTGCCAGTGATCTCGGGTGAGGGATGTCCACTGCGAAGGGCAGTGTCTCGCTGGGTCTGAGCAGCCTTCCCTGAAGACTGACTGCCTGGGTCAGGTCGGACGGCTGTAGCCATGGCTGCGGATGTGAGCACAGCGTACGCAGTGGGTTCACGGGGTGCTGTAGCTAACGGTGGGTGGTTGTTGCCCAAGGAGAAAGGATCGAAGGCTGGAGGAGAGAAGGCATGATTTTTAAGGTATAGATACACCTTGCTGGATCTGTGTTTTTTGGGATTGTCCTGCTGTTCCTGTGAACCCCATTTTGATTGGAAAGTCGGAGCTATGTGCTGTTCTGATGGGATGGATCTATCTGGCTGCTTTTTAAGTCAATATTTATTCACTGAAATTAATTCTGTTTCCGAAAGATGTAGTGTGTGATTTGCTTCCCCTCTGGCAATAGGGTTAAATGGCGTCAGCTTGCATCCACCAGAACTTTGCCTGCTTCCACTCTTCTTTCTTTAAAGGATTGCACAGTAGTGTGGACACAAGACTTGGACAAGTAATAATTAGTTATCCAAAAATTAATTCAGCAGAATCTCTGAAAGCTTTCGTGTGTTGCCTTTATTTCTGCCTCAGCACAGAACAGTATAGCTGGAGTGTATTGAAATCCATCTAATGTTAGTGAAGCCAAACTTAAGCCCTTCCTGACTGTGGAAAGTAGTGATTTGTGTATATAGTTCTATGTGGCCTATGATGGATTATCTAACGAAACAACTCCACACAATGTGGCAAATACAGGATCCAAATGTCCAGAACTTGCAAGACAAAATGGTATGTGTATTGAATATCCCCGTTTCCATCCTCAAAACACATAAACATTATATTAGCAGATACTGCAGAAGGGACATACTTATTTTTTAATTTTGGTGTGTCTGCCACTGGAATGGAAGGGGTCACAGAAGCCAGAGAAGACTGGTGTGGATCAACCCTCTATAAATATCACCATCTCCTCTGTCTGCCCCCTGCAACGTCAGCCTGCTGTTGGTGAATGAATTACCTCTTCCAGGGAGGAGCAAAAAAATTTGTTTGGCAAAGAAGTCGCGGTTCAACATTTGGCTTCTTACTGTTGCATTTTTGTTGTTAAATGAAAAGGGATCCTATCAGCAGCACTTGCAAAATCCAGGCCTTCTGCTGGAAATAGGAGAAATAATAGTTGTAAGCTGACAAGGTAGGCTCCAAAATAGTCACAGTACAGCTTTATATGAACATACTTCTACATATTTTATTCTTTTTTTTTAGTATGTATGAATGGTAGCATGGAAAAATGTGGCAAGTAGGGCTTTGCTCTTGACATTGTTAGACAGTTAAACAGCTAAAGACGACCACTGGCATCTTCGGGGTTCTTTGTGATTACCTGATGGAACTTCATCTCTGGTGCACTCTGAACGCACCTGTACTACAAAGTTTTCTGTGGCTGGTTTTTTTTTTTTTTTAAATTATCCTGCCATAAGAGCCTCGACCTCATCTGCCAAGGGGGGAGGGATGCTCTGGATGCAACGCGCACACGATACGGAGACTGCGTGGTCGATGTGCTGATGGGTCTCATCGCAGGCAGGCGGTGACAGACCCATCAAGCCAAAGGAAAGAAAACAAAAAAGAAAACCCCAGGGACTTGCTGAGCATTGTGGAATAGTTAGAGGACCATATGTATGATGTGAGAGGAACAAAAGCAGTTACAAGTTAATTGGTTTAATTGGCTTGCTGAAATTGGAAGGAAATGCTGAGTAGCATGCTGAGAGTCTGGTGGCAATGTGTGCACAGCTGGTGGCAAGGGATGACTTCTGGTCACAGCTGTCTGTCACCTTTAAGGGACACTGTCCCCTTCAGCTGGGCACCTCAGCCCAACAGCCAGTTTAGCTTGGTGCCTCTTTGACAGTAAGCGCTTTCAAAAACTTCCAGCACGCCTGCAAATATGAAAGGAAAGGGGAGCTGGGCAGTGAATGCCCACGCTCGCCAAGGCTGTCCTGGTAAAAATGGGAGCACAGGAAGCACTCTCAACCCTCTTCCCAGTCTTGGTTACAACACAAGTTCATTCACATTCATGAAAACGCTTCAGACTTACTCGGACTGCGCGGCTGTCCCAATAGATAGGAGTGCTGCGTTAAGCAGGAGGTGCTTATCTTGGTTTCAGTCTTGGGTGAGAATTGGATTTATACAAGTATGTGCTGCCTTGACAGGAGTGCTTTTAACATCTGAGACTAGAGGCTGCCTGTCCCTGAGTACAGGGCTATGTCCCGTGCAGGGGAATAACCTGTCTTGGCTCTTCTGAATACAGAGCTAGCAGCTACGTTTCTCATCAGATTGCTGTGGCCGTGATTTACATGAATTCGGACAGGTTGTTAGGGAAGTCAAGAATGGTCGTGAGAAACGTGTTTAGTTTAACAAACTAGTTAGAAGTGCTGATGCTACTGGAAAGAAAGTTCCTTTTTATTGTCCGTTGAGCACCTAGTGAGATTCAGGGTAACAGCTACCCTTGTGAAAGAGAAGATGAAATAAAAGATGATTTTATTACCTGAGAAACAGCCTTACTTCAGTCTTACCTTTCCATAGTGGCATATAAACCTTCTGTATGTCTTGGCACCAGAAACATATAACAATGAGTAGGTTTTGTTGTTGTGTTTTTTGGAGAGACCATCTGTGCATCGAAATGTAGATTTGCAGGAATAAATGGAGCTGGGAAATGGAGTTGAACTTTACAAACACTTGGGCTTAATCTACGTCTAGCAATTACTTTTGCTGTCAGCAGTTTAAATTTACCACTTCAGAAAGATTTAAGAGAATCGGATTTCTTCTTTTAAAATGGAATATAAGCTACATGTAAGTGAGGCTGTGCTGCCCTAAAGCTCCCCTTTAGTTCTACAGTGTAAAACAGGCACACAGGGACTTCTTATTCATTACCAGACTGTGGCCGTGGTGGGAGATCCCAGCAGAGCCTAAGGTCCATCAGACTGGCTTTATGCACAAATACGTCATTTACTGCTGTCTGTGCCATCAGGAAAGAATTCAAGGTAGGCAAGGGAAGTCAGCTCCAAGAATTCTTATGCAGGAGAAAAAAAAAATGCAATCAGAGATGCGCACTGCACATGTACCATTTACTCCTGATTTGTATTTCCTAGCAGTAGCACCCAGTGAGCCTGACTGATAAATGAAGTCAGAAGGAGCAGGGTGGGACAACCTCCTCAACACACTCAGGAATGGGCTCATTTAAAGTGTAGTAAGTGACTTAACCTGGGCCTGAAGACTTAAAATGGATTTAACTGCCACTAAGCACATTGCTCTTCAGTAAAAGGTGAGCGTAGGTTTGCCAGTAATGCTATATGAGAGCAAGTTTTGCACTGTTCATATTTTGAATGCGCAATACATGCATAATGGTTAAAGAAAACCCCAAACCTCTAACAGCATTTCAAACTACTGTTGAGTCTGTCTAAAAATATCCCGGATATTTCTGTAAGGTGGACCAGGCATAGACGTATCTAAGTAAAAAGTCTCTTGGAAAAGTAAGAGAACATCTATTCCCTATAAAAAGAACACGGTGCAAAAGTATGCAGCAAGAGTCTGATTTACTCTCGTATGGCACCTTTGTCTTCAGTGTAGTGCAAATGAAATTCTTTGTAAGCTCAGGTTGCCATCTGTAGTAAGAAAAAAATCTTTACTGGAACTAATTACATGACTTCAGGGATGTTGCAAAAGGAATATCCAGGGGATCCTCCTGGTGATCCGTTCTTTCTCACAAATCAAAGAAGATGAAGAAAAGAAAATCCTGGAGCCAAGCCAGTGGTTATGTGAATGATCTAAAACTAAAAGTCTTGTTACTGAGGGGGAAAAAAAAAAAACCCAACAGTGTCCTGGTCTGGTGCTTCTGCCAAAAATGGTTGTAAAATCGAAATTGTTCATCTTCCCTCGGGAGCATTAATTCTGTCAGCCAGCAACTATCTGGGACAGCCACAAGTGCCTTAAAATAGCAGCATGAATAAGTGTTAGACAAACCCAGTCTTCCATGAGTAAGTTGAACAAAGAATCATTTGGCTGGAAGTTCCTGTTTCCAGGGGTAAGGAGTTACTTACATGCAATACAGTCAAGCAAGGCAGCAGTGGTTTATTTCTACATACAATATATATTTGCTATGGCTGTAACAAACCTGAAATATATTTAGAAGTTTCCATTTTTCAAGTTTCTAATGATATGTTTTGTCACATAAAATGTCCAATTTTTTGCTAATTAAATGTTTCCAGTTTTTCCTCAGGCACTTCTATGAGCAACAATTGAAATATAGGGTTTGATTCACAAAACAGATTCTCCCTGACCTTATTCCAAGAGTGAAGTGGTGACAGTGCTGCGGCTGGTGGAGTCACCTGGGTGGAATTAATGCCTTCCTCTTTCTAGGCTGTGAGGAGTGTTTTACCACAGAAAACTTTGAATAATATTTTTAAAGGAAGTTTTAAATGTAAGTCATCTCCATGATCAGTCATTTGTTTTGAGGGACTTTAGTTCTGGTATTTAGTTTAGTTCCGTATTTCTCTTTCCAGACACAAGTATTTGAAAATATTGTCTTAAATTTTAAAATTCTTTTGAAAATCTGACTTACCTATCTCAGTACATGTGATACTTGCTGAATAAACTTTCCAGTTCTGTTGTGCACATCTTTGTGCTGGCATCTAAATGTATTTATCTTAATCTTCAACTGAATCACATTTCTATCTTGCATATATAAATCTGTATGTAGAGAGAAATTTTTGGGTGTCATAACCTACAGTTAAATCCCACTTACAAGGTCACACTAAAAGATGATTTTCTTGGAAAGCAGTTGATTAGCTTATTGGCAAGACCTTGCAGTGCAACCTGCTGTGGTGGAAAAGGCTAACTTCATCCTTGGGTGCTGGATAAGGATAGTAGTGAGTGGGTTAAGAAGGTAATTTTTGTCTGGCACTGCCGACCCAATGGATTTGTCACTTAGTTCTTCACAAATACAATAAAGTCTGTGAGAGTGTGGAACTGATTCATAACTACTTAAGCTGAGAGACTTAAGCAGCTGAAAGGTCTGTGTAAGAAGACTATGAGGTGATTTAGTTGTTGGGGATAGGCCTCTTCTAAGTAGAGAACAGGGAGTGCTGAAGAGGTTTGATTTTTGCAGAGAAAGGTAGAATACCAGTACTTCAAAGGGTTTGGCTTAGTCACGCAGATTTCATTTTCAATAGTAGATATAATTAAACACCTGAACAAACATTTAGAAAAAGGTGATTTCTTTAATGTTTTAATATTTTTATTGGTCTTCTCCCTCAGATAACAAGCCTTTAGTAGAACACAGATACGTGTTTCTATGGTAAATGCAAGGATTAACTGGTAAAATCTTGTCAGGCAAGGTGATTTCCAAAATTCTTCCCTCTGGATCCTAAATTTACCTTAACTCCATCTTTGATTCAGTGTCTTTCTGTGTGTGGGTGTAGACCTAGGCATGTAGGCTTCATTCTACACTACCAGGCACTGTTACCCAAATGAAAAGTCAAGCAAGTGGTGTTCGTTGTTCAAGTACAATGCCTCTCCTATCTTAATTTATATGGACAGTTTTCAAAGCTACTTTTTGAATTATTTTGTCTACTTGCTATGATTTTATCAGCTGAAATAAAAACCATGATGCCTTCAGGTTATATTACCTGTACTCATGAGATTTATTTACACACTTGTTTCCATTTAGAGATTTCACTGCTCACTGAAATCGGGCTGTGTTATTGCAGTTTTATAACTGAGAGGTCCAGAATATAATATTTACTTTGGCATGTGAACTAAGACGTGGTAAAAGACTTACCACCATAACTTCAAAGAATGCATTTGTTAATACTAGTGGAAATAGCACTTTTCTTTGATACTACTGCAATCCTGCAGCATCAAACTAATGGCATTACGTCTGGCCATGGAGACCCCCCCTATTAGAGCGCTATATAGAAAAGGCTTTTTCACTCCCTTGAGGCTAAATTCTATTTGCTCTTCACAGCTGTGACCCTGCAGTCCCCCAGTAAGACTATCCTGAAGGAAAAAGAGAGAGCAGAGTTGTAAGCATCGTAAGTCATCCCTGAGAAAGTGAGCAGGGAGGAATAATGAAAGCCCTGGCTCCTTTCCCTTCATATACTTGAGGTCCAGACACATTGTGTAACGCGTCTTGTAAGTCACAAAAAGCAATCATTGATCCAGAGGTTAAGTAGACAAGAGGAAGGAGAAGAAAGATGTAATTGCAAGGAGAGATTGAATGATTCACCTGTTCTGGACCCTGATAGAGGAGGAGTTGCTGCCTTTCCTCGGCAGGGGCAGAGGCATGGGGGTTAGCAGCGCTATAGGGGCAGCTCTGTGGGAGTGAGAAGACATGACCAGCTTGATTTGCATGTCTGCTTTATAATATTCAGGTGTATTTCTGTTAAAGATAGCTGTGTTGTAAATAGTTACAAACAGATTGGGAAAAGCTTTTAAAGCCCAGCTAGCTTGCTTAAACATGCCTGCCTAGCAAGGCAGGAGCCATGGAGGGAAGAGCACAGAGGCAAGATTGACCAAGATTGGCTCAAAAGAAAGAGGAAGAGTCTATCTAGAAAGCTGCTTTTCGTGGCATTCAGTGTGTTAATCTTGCAGGTAATTTCACTCTTTTTAAAAGAATTAAAAGTGTTGCTGGTGTGTGCAATGAGGCACCGCAAACAGAGATGGCTGCAGAGCTGAGCAGCAGGCTCCTCTGCGTCGGGGTCTGAAGCCTCAAACGCTTCTCCTGGTTCAGCCCTCTTACCAAGCATCAGCATTATCATTATGTAGGCTGCGGTAGATTTCATAGGGACATCCTCTTTAGGGTAACAAACTTGAGTTGGGGAAAACCATATTGTTATGTCAGTAAACATTACCAGGAACAAGAGGTGGATTTGGTCTGAAGCATTCGATATTGATTGACCTTTGCCTCTTGAATTATTTTGGATTTCCAGTTTGCTGTGGTGTTGTGTTGTAATTTTTTCTTCTTTGCCTTTCCTAAGTATTTAAATACCTTTTTGCAAAATTCAGATGATGGCATGTACAGATAATCCGCACCTTTGCTGTTTATTTTTAAGTAGGAACTCCTAGAAATGAGAACGGGAATTGTTGCCACTCATTGTATGCCAGCACAGATGCTGAGCAGCTGGAAAAAAACTTTGCAGAAAAGGACCTGGGGGTCCTGATGGACACCAGGTTGAACATGAGCCAGCAATGTGTCCTTGGAGCAGTGAAGGCAAATGGTATCCTGGGCTGTGTTAGAAGTGCTGGCAGTAGACTGAGGGAGGTGACCCTTCCCTCTACTTAGCACTGGTGAGGCCACACCTGAAGCACTGTCTCCAGTTATGGGCTCCCCAGTATAAGAGAGAGAAGGACATACTGGAATGAGTCCAAAGAAAGGTGACGAAGAGAAGGCTCAGGAGGATCTTTTCCATGTGTATAAATCAGGGAGGTGGTGGAGTCTTCATCCTTGGATGTATTCAAGAGACTTACGGACATCATCTGGGCAGCTGGATTTAGGGTGACCCTCCTTGAGCAGGGGGGCTGGGCAAGATGACCTCCAGATGTCCCTTCCAACCTCAACCACTCTGATTTGGTAATGTGACCCAGGTGCCTACAGTAGTTTTCTGGCCTCTTGCTGACACCTTTCAGCTACTATACAGCTACCAAGGACAATCCCATCCCAGTCCTGTCAGCAGACACATGCTTTCTCACCAAGGTACAGATAGACACTGAATGGGCCACCTCTTAATCCAGGCTGGCCAGGCTCCCTTTCAGACTGGGTCTGCAAGCACTTTGATTGTTTCTGCATCAACGTAGGATGCAGAAAGTAGGAAACACTTGAACAACTAGGAAATGGTTGGAGTTCAGGCGAAGGAATGATACAGACCTACCAGTATAGACAAGCCCTTGATCTTCTTGGTCTGTGTTTTAACCTCTAACGGTAACTAGTTGTGTGATGGATTGTGTGACCAACTTGTTAATTTCTGAGGTGAGAAACGTCTCCACAGTACCTTCAAAACTAGCGTTACACTTTTAAAAACCTTAGAAGCATTAAGGAAAAATAAGGAAGAAAAACAGGAGGATTCTGCTTAGTCTGTGGCTGAAAGGAAACTATTATTCACTGCATATGTGCTTAATCAAATCTGTATGAGCCTCCTGAAAATAAAGTAAAATGTCCTTTCTCTGTGTAGAAAGCACTTCAGTAAAGCCAGTTAGTGTGACTATTGTGATCTTACTTGGATTCAAGCAAAGTCTTTTCATGCTAAAGAAATTATTTTTGGCAGTATTTGAAAAATGACAGAGGTTATGGTGTTTAAAATGCAGCATCAGAGGAGGTGAGAATTTAGATGGAAAAGCAGTTGGTGTCCTCCTCCCCTTTTCTTGTCTAGCGTTGTTGTGTTCCATATAATTAATAACAATAATATTGGCTCCCTAGTAAAATGACTATATTCAATTTTGTGGATCAATAATAAACAATATAGTATATATCAAATGCGTGATAGCCTATCTGTGTAGGCATTATTTAAACTCGAGCGAATTAAATTCAAGGTCTTGGTTCTAGCAATTTGCTTGGTAAATTGGAGCTGTTAAAAAGCATCTTTTCAAATACTTTAAGAACTGTGGGTGAGAAGTACTTTAAGACCTAACTATTTTTATTGTAATTATTCATGTTCCATCTTTAAGCTTTTGCTTAGGATAGACTTGAAAAAAAATACCTATTAAATACTGGAGACAATTCCACTTCATAGGTAATTTCAATTTGTTTGCAAATAAATATTTTCAATATTTTTTTAATTCATTCTCGATCTGCATATTTATGGAAAAACACTTGTTTTTTAAGGATTCTGCAGGCAGTGGTGAGCTTTTTTATGCTTTATATGACATAAATGTTTTGAATCTTACTAGAGTTTTTCTTCTTTTCTTTGAAACAAGATTGCTTTCTCAGATGTTTTCTTCCTACAAACTTGCACTTGCTACAGATATTACCTAGGTTAGCATATCAAATCAATACCAATGATGCAGGGTTATATAAAAATTAAGCCAGTAATTTGTTTTTCTTTTTAATTTGAGGCAATACTAAGAGAGTGTTATAATTGCTGTTTACCTGGTTGCCTAAACTGAATTATGGTCTGTCGAGTACACAGTCTTAATACTGTTGTGGGTATTTATTTTCAGAACATGTTCCACCTCCTGGGGAGGTTTTTGTACTTTTTTAGAATGAAATGGGTTCCACTTGGTCTGCAAAATGCAGCAGAGGTAGATCCTTATAGCTGAATCAGCTAGAAAAGAAAAGGTAGAAATCTTAAACCTATAATATTGACGTATATTACTGAAATAAAGGAAGTTTGCCAGCAAAACTAGAAAATATCCAGTGTTTTCTGAAAATGTTAACTAGCCAGGAATCTGAAATATTTCATCCTGAGCATTTCAGAAGTAAACAAGTTATAGTGCAAATAATTATATCATTCTGTGAGAGCAGGACTTGTACAAATTGAAACCCGCCTTGTACTAGGTAGACTTGCATTAAAATAGTTCTTTATTATAGCTTCTGCACACGTCATTAAAGATTTCATTCTGAAGGAATCGATGTGATAGCAGAATAGTCTCTGTCTTCTTGTCTCACATATCCATTGCAATCCTTATTTCTATTTTGGTTCTGTTCTTGTTGTAGCAAGAATAATATCAAAGCACAGAACTGAAGTTGCTGACAATGTAAGGACACATTAAAGAACCATGGAGAATATGGACATAACGTAATGGAGAGCAGCACGTTTGACTGTGCTCAGCAAACGTCATGACACATACATGTGTTCATGTAACAGCCGTGGACTGCATTGTGTGTGAAAACGTGATTTTTGAAATCTGTGCGCACAAAGCAATGCAAGCAAGTCCCACACTTCCACAGGGGGCCTGCAGAGCCCCATCAAGCTGCACTCCTTCCTCATCTTTCCCAAGCCACCAGCACCAGTTTCTGCAGTATGTCTCAGCTCTGTGTCCCTCTTTCTGAGGGCTCCGTCTGTCACGTGCTTGCTTCGTTCAGGCATTGCTACTGGCTGGCTGTGGTCCTTCTTTTACTGTGTTATACACCAGGTGCATTTTTAAAATGCATATTTATAAGAGCATATTTTGCATTCTGAAGTCCCAGAATGTGCAAAATTAACTTTTTCCTGCTCTGTTCACCTCTTTGGCTTCCCTCACAGTGTCCTTGGGGGAAGAAGAGTAGCCTTGTCTCTTGTCCTGGAAGTCATGGTATGTGTTGATATTTCTTTATTTATTTATTTATTTTTAAGGTGGAGGGTGAAGTTGTGAATTCCAGAGGGTTTTTGTAATTTAGCAGGCTTCTAATAACCTCCGGCTGTTAGGGAATGCTATACACCTTGCATTTCATGATAATAATGGAGGCAGGCAACAGAATTTTTAATCTAGCATATTCTGTATTACTTCTGAGATTTGTTATTCTTTTCCTATGGCAAGCTATGATAATTGGAATACTTCCTTATTATCAAGGCTATCATCTGCCTGTAGAAATTATTTGGTACTTACGGTCATTACTTGTAATTTAAAAAAAAAAAAATTACTTAATGTCTATGTGATTGAGAAAATTTATACTTTGAAAAGGGAGCTATTTCCTATTGTCAGTGAGATGTGGGCTTCCAGTACCTGAAGGGGCTACAGGGACGCTGGGAGGGGCCTTTTTACAAGGGCCTGTAGTGACAGGACAAGGGGGAACGGGTTTAAACTGAAAGAAGGGAGGTTTAGATTAGATATCAGGAAGAAATTCTTCATGGAGAGGGTGGTGAGGCACTGGAACAGGTTGCCCAGAGAAGCTGTGGGTGCCCCATCCCTGGAAGTGTTCAAGGCCAGGCTGGATGAGGCTTTGAGCAACCTGGTCTAGTGGAAGGTGTCCCTGCAGGGGGGTTGGAACTAGATGGTCTTTAAGGTCCCTTCCAACCCAAACCATTCTATGATTCTATGAAGGATATTAATCTCTGCTCTTGGTTGGAACAAGAAATAATAATCATTGGAAAAAAAATCAGCTGAAGACAACTTAGAAATGTTATAGAACAGTTATATTTTTTTCCTTTCTTTGGCCAAAACTTCCAGTTGCTTCTGGTGCCAAAATGCCATGACCAAATCACAAACACTACTTCAAAGGAGATTGCAAAGCCATTGGTAATACCAGCACTAAGCATGGTTTTCAGTATGAACTCTGGTAGAAAGAGCTGAATATTTCAAGAATCTGTGGTTTTTTGCATTTATTCAGTTTTTCTTGTGAGCCTCAGCTTGGCTGCTCCTCACTTCCAGCAGTCTCAGGGCAAAGAGAACCAAACCAGTAAAGGTGACTCAGCTTACTGGAGGAAGGGCTTCCAGTTTCCAGGCAGCTTGGTTTGAGATAGTAATGCCTGCCTGTGGCCGTTCAGGGTCACTGCCATTTCTTAATCCTCTTAGAAGACTTAATTTTGCATCGCAAATCTTTTTATTTTGGGAAATCTGTTTCACTAGTTAATACTATGTAAAAAGGAAAGAGGGAATAGCTCTTTCCTTTGTGGCTGGAGGCACAGCCTTACCCGGCTCCTGATGCAGCCTGAAGTCTCAATAGCTGCTGCATCAGGGTGGTAAGAGCTCCCTCAAAAAGAAGTTTTGCACCTTTCAAAGGCACTTTTGTTATATAATATTAAAGCAAACCAATTTGAATAAAAGCACAAAAAATAAACACACATTAGCTGAAACACCCAGGTCAAGAGCAAAGGAAAGGAAGGCTTTCCAAAACCATGTGTCCCATCCGTCTCCCCCCTTGCCCAGTGGAGAAAGATTATTTAGTATTGCTTTCTTTTCTTCAAAAATTCAGTGAAGAATTTTCTTCATGAAACTAGGATATCAGTGTCGAGTTGCCTTTTTGCTGCCTGCAATGTTGTTTGAACTGAAATAAAATAAAATGTCTGCTACTAGAAGAACCTTCAGCAGTCCAAGAATTTGGCTCAAGCACAAAGCAATTCCCACTCCCATGAGACTTTAAGGAATTAAGCCCAGTTTAATAGTATTCCTCTATATGGGCTATAGTGAAATTAAAGAAAATGAAAGTATGGTATACTCTAATGTAATGTTGCTTCTAGAACTTAATCTGCTGTTTCTATCCTGCATCTGCTTTATTTTTATTAGCATACACACATCTCTTTCTGGTCACAGATATGTTGAGGGAGGTTGAATCTATTACAACAGTTGTGGCAAGGACTGGGTGTAATTCACACGTTAGTGTATATGAAACGTCCTCCTCTTTCCCATCGCAGAGGATATAAATCTTTTGCATATTCCCCATGTACAGACAGCTCATGTTCTCTCCTTTAAGACTCTTATGTCAGTGAAGCAGGCAATCATCCCATGGACGATGTCATTTACTAGTATTTTAAGGGAATTGAATATTTCTTTTATCTGCAAGACTTTTTTTATACTTGCTGAGAAATAATCCAACAGGCTGGTTTTCACTATCAGGATTAATATTTACCTGGAAGATCAATATTAAACTGTAAAGAAGTAATTCCTGCCCATGTCATGTACAGTGCCCTTAATTTAGCCATTTTTTTCTGCTGCTCAAGCAGTTGAAAATAAACAGACCTAAGTCTAATTTCAGAGAATTTGCGTGACACATATAAAAACGTATGTATTGAATAATGAACAATACTCTCATTCTCCATTTCTTGTTTTAAAGACTGATCTTATAAACTACTGCTTTTACTTTTTATGGTAAGTTGGAAGCTGTTTTTCCCACATTTGCTTTACATAATCTCCTAGTTAAGGTAGAAAATAAAATGCATTTTGGGTCTGAAAAAAGCTATTTCTTTTCTGCAGTCTGCATTTATAAATTGAATTAGCTCATTTCAATCAACTGCACCCTCTAATTTAAAACTGTCAGCATAAAACATAATCACAAAAGATATCTCAATAAGCAGACTTTGATAATATAATCCCTAAGGTGACTTTTCAGAGTTAGCATACTTTGTTTCACTATCTTTTTTCTCAGGAATGTTTGAATATAAGCTTCTACAAATGAAAGTTCACAAGAGCAAGACCAAAATGCTTTGGAAAAAAAGATAATTTTCTCTTTTATAATTGACTGTCTCATATGCACTTTCAAGTAAGCAAATGCCGTGCTCCATAGGTTGGCTTCAACAACTACGTGCTCAAACTAGTACAGCTACAGCTCAGAGAGCTTCAGTTGTTGACACCATTGTTTACTTCATCTTTAGCTGCTAAGAAACTAGACCTTCATGAAATCAACTGCATATTTTGATAAGAGGTATTGTATTTAACTTGGGGTCTTCAGAGTTTGTGTGTTCCATCTCCAACAGCAAAGCTGCCAGATCCCAATAGTCCTCACGGATTAAAGACATTCTTGATAAAAGTAATCAAGTTTCTGATTTGGGTTTACTGTTGTTCCAGGAATAAAGACACTTCCATGCTCCAACGTCTCATGTTAGGTGTTTTCCTGCCTCTTGGCAGATGAAGTAAAAGTAGTCCTCAATCCATTGTAAAAGCTGGATAATTATAATCCATGATCTTGCAATATTAGTTCAGTCTTTCTTGCTCTCTCTGCAGACAGAAACAGGTAAGAATAGAGATGCCTATGATCAGTTCCCTAACTATCTCTCAACTATAAAAGAGTTACAACATATTTGACGTTGGAGGATGCATTCCGAGGTCATTTAGTTCAACCAACTGCTCAAAGCAGATCCATTCCCAAAACTGAGTCAGCTTGTTTGGAGCCTTCTCCTGCTGAGATGTGAATATTTCCATTGATTCCATAGACTTTGGGGGAATCGTATCCCAGTGCTCAGGTGGTCTCATCGCAAAAAGTATTGCCTTAAATTTAAGCTGTAAATTTAAATTTTAAGCTGTAAAATTAAATTTAAGCTTAAATTTAAACTTAGATGCAGCTAAAGATATTTTTTGATCTCTGATTTAGACTATGAGGGACTGTAGCCTAGGATGAGGGTTTCTAGATGTTATGGGACTGTAAATTTAAGTCATAACCGGACTATGGCCTGTTCTGATCCACATTTTGATTGTGTTTGTCAAAGGCTATTTCTTAATTTCCCATTCACTGACATCTCTTGACTCCTTATTTTGCCATCTCCTCTGCTGAATTAAGTCTTCTTACCTGGTCCCCTACCTTCTCCTCCAAAGAAAGAACACAAGAGAGATGAGTGATGGAGATGCCTTGCTAAAGAAAGTGCTCAGGCTATCTGTTCTTTTGGTACATGGGAGATCAGTTCCCAGATTTATAAACAAATGAGGAGGTGAAGGGTGAAGAAGGGGATGGCTAGCTAGCCAGACTGTACGTGGACTTGCAAATTGAAGTTATAAAAGCTGAAGGTGGGAGAATGTGAGGAGAAGGAGGAAGTGAGCTGGGGAACAATGCCAGAAAGAAGATTAAATGGAGAAAAATAAGGGTGGTTTGTTCTTGTCACACAGTGATAAAATAAATGTGCACTTGATTTCATAAGCAGATGGTTTCACTTTTTGTAGCATGTTCTGTAACAAATGAGAATTGCTTTCAAATACAGTCAGGTAATTTTTAAATATAAATACAAAGAGGGTAACATTGACATTCTTTAAATATGTGACTTTGAAATTGTGATTCTGCCAAATCGGAGAAATATAAATCTTGATGCAGCATGGCTTGTTACAGTCCAAATACTTTGACTAAAATGGGATATGTGCCTCCCTCCTCCTGCTGCGGTGTTAAGTAAATGTGCTACTGCATGCCTAAGATGATACTATTTGACTGTCTTCCTGGCCAGACTCTTGCAGTTTTTCACTAGATCTGTAGCATCACATGCTGTAGTTCCTGTAAGGAATGGACTTGAAGGATGTGCAGCCAGGCACCTCTGTACAGCTTGGAAGAGAAATAAAAGACAGAATTTGTTCATGATTATTTGGATTTAGCAGTCAGCCAGTGATGCCAAGATAGAGAAAAATATTGGAAATAGGGTTGCTAAATGAGGTTTATGATAATGCTATAAAAACAGACAGATAACAAAACTTTCCTTACTCTGAATTAAAAACATGTGTTTTTTCCATAAACTCGGTTTCATGTTCTCTCTCTCAGTTAGAGCAATGAAAAATGAAATATGAGTAAATTGTGAAGAAAGAAATAGAGATAAATTGGCTTTAAAATAAGACAAATCCCATTTTAAAGGAAACAATGGGAAAAAGAAAATAGTACTGGTATAATTTTCTAGATGAAATACCATAACCTTGATTCTCTATCTAAATAATTGTTAAAATTATTATGGATAATTAATTGGTTTGCCACATAGAAGTAAAAAAGTGACTTTAAAGGAAGGGCCTAAGCTGTTGAGAAATTATGTATTTTTCAGTACAATTCAGTTTTTAAACTGTTGTACTTGTTAATTCTAGCAGGAACTTAGTGAATTTATCATTGGAGGCTAAGTCAATTAAAAAAATCTTCATTTAAATAAGAAATAAATTTTAATATAAAATAAAGGTCAAAATTATACCCTGTTTTCATTCAAAAATTTTTTCCCAACCATTTCTGGTTGTCATTTTTAGCCATGTAAAAATTCGATGAACAAAAATACAGTTGAGTTTCTTAAGGAGAGAGGTGTGTCTTCTATTACTTCTTGTACATCACTAAACAAATCAGACTAAAAAATGTCAGATTAAAGAAAATTTGAGAGCAGTTTTCTTCTGTGATTTCCTGCAGCCTTCTGCTTACTGTATATTGATTTAGTTAGTGTTACATATGTTTTATCCACCCATAAATTTTGACTTAGCCTCGCATATAGACTCTAAATACATTTTACTGCGGTAATTAATAGAAGGGCCTTTCTGCAGTCCAGGACAAATTTCACCTGCAGCTTAAGGCTGTGTAATTCTTATCTTCCGCAGCAGGGCACACCCCAGTGTGGTTGCCTATCTCCTGTTTCCTTTGTGATCGCAGATTCAACTGCCTGTGTTCAGCTTCCAAGTTACGGTTGCCAGGACAGGCTGTATTTAAGCTTTTGGAGACGTTATTGCAGCCTTCCAGTATCTGAAGGGGCTACAAGGCAGCTGGGGGGGGACTTTTTACAAGGGCCTGTAGTGACAGGACAAGGGGTAACGGGTTTAAATTGAACGTGGGGAGGTTTAGATTAGATATCAGGAAGAAGTTCTTCACAGAGAGGGTGGTGAGGCACTGGAACAGGTTGCCGAGAGAAGCTGTGGATGCCCCATCCCTGGAAGTGTTCAAGGCCAGGCTGGATGAGGCTTTGAGCAACCTGGTCTAGTGGAAGGTGTCCCTGCCCATGGCAGGGGGGTTGGAACTAGATGGTCTTTAAGGTCCCTTCCATCCCAAACCATTCTATGATTCCCAATTTTTTCTTGCTGTGGTGGGATGGGTGTATAAGGTCTCCGATGTCAGCTGTGTAAGGTCTCCTGTGCATTTATACACAGACACCTACTTCTTGATGTCACCCTTAAAGCCCACGGGGTCTGTAAGGGGGCGGCAAAGTGTGTTTGCCTTTGAGAAGATCAGGATTAGCTGGTTCACTGGCTGGAGCTGGGGAAGCCTCATCTCTCAGAAGTTCTCACAAGAGGGTTTGTAGACCTGCTATCAGCTGGATTTGAGCTGGTGACCTTGACATAAAAGTAGGTATATCTGAAAGTGATTCTGCAGATGCAACTGGTTCTTGACACTTCTGCTCTTATCGCCTGTGCTTGTTCCCTGCCAAGAGAACGCTGGGGTCAATCACAAGTCCCGAAGCCCCGGCCCCGTGGATACAGACAGCCGTACGGGTTTCTGCAGAGCTCTGGCACCTCTGGCAGGAGCTGCGGGCTCTGCCATGCCGGCTGCTCATCTGCAGGTGGCAGCAGGACAATGCCGTGTGCCCGCGGCCTGCCAGGGCCTGCGCGCCTATCCTGCGCCCTGCTCCGGTGCGAGCGCCTGCGTCCGGCGGCACTGCGTCCTCCGACACCGATCGGTGTCTCGCTTGGCAGTGGTGGACACTGCTTTAATACCTTTTTCGTGGGTAGGTGAGCTGCTCTTTGTGCTTTTTAAAGTGTTAGTAGTTTTACGGTCGTAACGGTATTGTCATCTTCACAGAACACAGCAAATGGCCTGCGCACCCCTGCGAGCTTGGTGGCTCAGAAGAAAGACTTCATCCTCTCCGCACCTTCTGTGGCGGTATGAACATTTGAATTTCTTTGGATTTGTCAGACTGTGTCAGGAAAGAAACCGTCAAGGTAACACTCAACTGATTTAAGATTAAATACGGTTTCATAGCTGTTTCCTGAGCGTGAAAGAAAGACAAAGTGCTCTTGAGATAATGCACGTGGGATGTGGCAGGCTGAGAAGGAAATTTTAGTTGCGTGCTGTGGTCTAACATATAAAGCACATGGCTCAATGGTCCTGGCATTCCCTCAGAGCCTTCTCTTAGGTCTAGTTCTAGGTTTGTTTACCTCTGTTGAGGAAATCAAGCGTTTTCTGTGTCCCAAGGCAGAAAAGTAAAAGAAGCCCAGTATTGATCACATTTTCTCATGTTTTTTTCATCTACAAACTAACAGCGATAGCCAGACTAATAAATACAATGAGACAGGGGCTGTTCTCTGGCCCGACAAGGAACTTGCATAAGAAGTGTCTGTTGGGGCCCAGCTCACCCCTAAACTGTGCCTGGGCACTGGTGGGATCCCGCACGAATGTTGCAACATGGAACTTGCCGAACGTCAAACAGTATGGACAGCTGCACGCCAGTTCTTGGGCTTGTACCCTCACCCTTTTATTTCCTGGAATAGCTTGGGATGTTCACACCCATCTCACTCCAAATACTCCCTTTCTGGTTTAAGATGTTTTATAATAAAAATTATATTGATTCAGTCCTGGATTAAAGATTAAATACACAAAATGTTATTTTTTTCAGCATTATTGGTCTTCCTCCCTATATTTTATGAACAAAGTAGGACACCAAGTACCCTCAACCCTTCCTCCCCCTTAAAAAAAAAACGATCAACCTGTTATCACCCCGTCTGCAGGAACAACAAATTTCTAAGATTGCTTAATATTCATCTTTGCCCATTAGTCCACTTCAGAGTGACTTCAGCTAACAGGTGCATTTAGGTTCAGTGTGACTGCCTTCATCATACTCTCAGGGGAAGGAAAGCTATAGGTTTCTGAATTAGACTTTGGGGGGGAAAAAAAAAAGTAAAACCAGCTCTGTTGCCTAGCTGTCTGTGTGATTGAAAGCCAGTCCTGCAGAGGCTGATGCAAAGAGAGTGCCTGTGTTTGGGAATTGGATGTGTGTCTGAACAAAGAGATGGAAATCAGTGAAAAAACACTAATTAGTTCGTATAAATTCTTTTGTTTTTAAATTAGCTCTCAAGAAAAAAAAAACAAAACCCACCACAAACCTTTCCCTAGATTGTAATGAAACTAAAGAATAAACACATCTCGTTTCAGGTGTTAAGGAATTTGTAGAATTTCTGTTGATATTGCATATAGAGAAAGCTAATATGTGTGTGATAAGGAAATATCAGACCTGTGTATGTACAAGGATTTGAGCAGTCACGTTTTAAAAGTAATCAACAGTTTTTTATATAATATTGCATATGGATGATGTCATTTAGGTTTTCTCCAATATTCCAGGCAGGATATAAATATAAAACTAATATGTCTGTATCCATATTTACAGCTGTAAAACATGACTAACAGGAAATAAAGGAACACCCTTCCCCATGGTTTTAATGTTATTTGCTACACGCCTACCCATCCTTGAGCTTAAATATTAATAAAGCCATTTTTCATAAGTAAATCGTTAAAGCCTTCAGACCTAGTCAGAACAAAGACATGTCAAAGCTAGGTTTTGATTTCAAGCTTTGTCAGTTTTGAATGTTAACACTCAGGTTTTGTTCTGTGTCATTAGTCAATTTTATCATAGTTTCTCTGTCAAAAAATTCACCGGTGTTGCTTATCTCCTCTAAAACAGATTTTGGTCAGCATTTGCTGGCTGAGGCTTGTTTAAAAGAGAAATTAGTGTGCAGTAAGGTAAGCTATGCAGTCACAGTACCCAGCTAGTCTGCATTAATTCCCCATCAGGCTCTGCTTGGCTCTATAGCAGTAAACCAAACATCGTCAGGGAGCAGACCTTGAGCACTTGTCTGTGATCACACTGGTAAACCCTCTTCATGGTCCCTGGTATTTTGTTTTGGCCAGTGTCAATCAAAAATGTGTGGTCCTGATTTAGCAGTTTGTAATGGTGAGGGGTGATTCCCACTGACATTCTGTGCATGGCCCCCCATGCGCTTGGGTGGGACCAAGTTCGCCTCTACCCTGCCATCCTCGGGGCGTAAGAGTGAAGGCTTATTATTTTTATTTCTTTGTGTACATGTACCTTCTCAATCCATGCTAAATGCGAGCTAGCTTCCTCCACTTTTAACGTAAACCAGTGTTTTTCATAAGAAGACATTTACGCATCAGACTTACTTGAAGAATGAAGTTGTGCAACTTAGTGACTGTGCTCTAAACATCACATTCTGAATTGCTGCAAAAGAACTGTTAGGTGAAGACAAGCCCTTAATAGGTAAAAATCAAAATTAATTTTCTTAAATATAAAAAGACTGTTTCATTAGCCAGTTAAAAAGAATACGATAATTTACTTTTTAATTAGGATGTTTTGATAAGAAGGTCCAATCAGCAGTGATAATCCATAATCACTTCAGATTTGTCTTGTAGGCAGCACAAGTTCTGTACTTCTCTACTTAATTGAGATTTTTTTTTTTAATTCAGCAAAATGTGGGTTCCATGTCAGTTCCTCATTTTGATTGTACACCTACTTTTCTGTTGATTTTATGTTTCTAATCATATCATAGAATCACAGAATGGTTTGGGTTGGAAGGGACCGTAAAGACCATCTAGTTCCAACCCCCCTGCCATGGTCAGGGACACCTTCCACTAGACCAGGTTGCTCAAAGCCTCATCCAGCCTGGCCTCGAACACTTCCAGGGATGGGGCATCCACAGCTTCTCTGGGCAACCTGTTCCACTGCCTCCCCACCCTCACCGCAAGGAATTTCTTCCTTATCCCTAATGTAAATCTACCCTCTTTCGATTTAAACCCCCATGTGTCCTATCTCTACATGCCCTGGTAAAAAGTTCCTCTCCAGCTTTCAAGCAGAGATCCTATTTCTCGTGACACAAATCTGAGTTTCCCTCCTGTGCATGATACCCAGCAAATGTCTGTGAGCTTCTGGCTGGTTTTCTAACCCACTGTCTTGCATTTCTGAATCTCATACTCAATAACAAAATCTGGTGAATGTCTTTTCTTGCTGTGCTAACTCACTGCTGTGTTATCCCAGGGTTACCTCTGACTGCAAGACTTTGTTCCTGGTATTTCCCACAGTCCATGTTATTATACTCACAGAAGGAACTGATCGAATTCAGTTTGAAGATTTTGAGCTGACAAGTCCTCAGGTGTCCACGTCTTTTCTTTCTCTCTCCCTGTTTCCTGACTCTGAAGGTGAAAGCTAGGGCAAGAAAAAAATCATCTCTGCTTGCATGTGATATTTTACTTTTTAGCCATCTTCAAGTTTTGTGTCAGGAAGACTTTTCCTAGTAAACTACTCTTGATGTTTAAAGGAGAAAAACTAAGGATGATTCAGAAAAATATTAAACTATCCTGGGCTGTTATAAGTATATTCTAAAGGTGGGATCATCTCACCTGATTTAAGATGCTTTATTGTATGATTCACTCTCTCTGGGTTCTCTTTTTAGTTATTGAGAGCAAGACGATCTGATTTAGACTTTTAGCATGAAAAGAATTCCTGAAGTCATAAAATAAGGTGAAAACTGTGAACTGGAGGAGGAAGAATGCCAAAGAATCTTGTCCCCTGCAGAGACTGCAGCGTGGACTTTGCTGGTGAGCGGTAAAGAATTCAAACAGGAGACAGCCCTTTTAAGTGTTCCCAGTTTTGAGAAAAGGTACAGTCACAGCATCAGACAACAACAGGCACAAATCCTGACAAACCAGGATTCATCAACTCCTGTGTGATCATGAAACTACTTGTTTAATAAGTCTGTGATTCAAATGAGCAAAAAATGAAATGGTGAAAATTAAACAACATGGTTTCAAATGTGCTTATTCAGTTCTGCTATCAGATTTGGAATAGAACAGGATACAATTTAATGAATGCGACATTTCATGTAACACTTTTTTTTCCTGATTTTTTCCTGTCTTCCATCTTATTTTCTGCATGTCCCAAATTGCAAGTGGAGTCACCATACAAGTCACCATGGTCCTGACATGCTGTTATGGTCAGTACTTAACTGTCACAACGTAGAAATTAAGGCCATCTCTCCTGGAATGTAGTGATACAGAACTGGGGCATATACTGTTTATTTTTTTCTTAAAGTGTAATTTTTCATATTGACCATAACAAAATAATTAGGACCTTGGAGAACCTTTTCACTTTAGGATTGGTAAAGCACTGGCTGAAGCAACTTCAGAAACATTGATAATTTCTGAAAGGTAGATGAAACACCAGAAGGCTAAAAACAGGCAAATACAGCGTGCATCTTTGAAGATGTAGGAAAGGGAAAAGGAGAGGGGGTTTATAAACCAGACATTTATCTTCAATTTCCTCAATAGTTCTGGAAGGTAAAAGGTCTCTCTGCAGAAATAAATGTAGATACCGTATATCTCAGCTTCAGAAAGGCTTTTGGCACTGTTTCACCCAGCTTACTTATAAACAAGCTATTGAGATGTGGTCTTGTGAAAAGTACTGTAGCCTGGGTGCAAAAGTGGTTGTACAAATACACAGAGAGAGGAGTTTTCACCGATTTTTTTCAAAAGGAAAGGCAAGGCATCTGGATCTTGTGTTACTAAAAACTTTTATAAACCACTTGGATTGTTGCTCTATCAGACTACCTGAAACCAGGAGAGAATTTAATTATTTTGGAGGAATGATTAGAATTCAGCACACCTTAACAGATAGAGATATGATATGAAAATAACACAAAGCTCCTCTAGACAACACAAACAGGAATTAAACAGGACAACTGACTACAGATTTGGATTTGTAAGGTGATACGCCTGCACTGTCTAGTACTGGAAAGCCTTTCAGAGAGGAATGCTGTGTTCTCTTCTGGGCACTGAATGAACTTGAGGAAAGATACAAATCAAAGGGAGATGGTTGAGACAATATGACTCATAAAAAAATGAGACTACAAATGCTTACCGGACTTAGATATTTAATAAGGACATGGTTACTGCCCAGAGATAGACAATTTTGTTTTAACGAAGAAAGGGTGACCTTTTCTACAGGTTCAGGGCAGATAAGAAGTAATCTCTTTGAGTTGCAGCAAGAAAAATTCAGTTTACACATTTGGAAAAATGTATTTGAACTGTAAGCATGATGTCGTACTGCAATAAATCTGGGAACACTGTAGATTCCCTGCCACTGAATATCTTTAATAAAAGAAAACGTCTGAGAGCTGTCAGCTTAGAACAGATTTTCAGGTCCATTTCTGCACCATTTTTACTAAAGCCTGTGAATTTGGTGGATTGTGTTTTCTGTGGGAAGCGTAACGTAAATATTGACTGAGTATGTATTCATGGCTTCATTACAGGCTGAACGTAACTTTCAGCATTGGCCAATTTTCTCTCCACATTGCCCATGGAAAAGACAAGATAGGAATAGCTGTGGGCATGCTCTTTCTTAAAAAATGTTTAATTTTTTTTTTTTAATATTTTGTTTTGATAAGTAATATTAAAAAAAATTACAGAGGCTCTGTAAAAATCCCACGTGATAGTTCCTAACTGGAATGTGTTTCTTGATCCAAGCCAATGATTTACATTAGGTGAATAACAAGCTGGGTTTTGAAAATGTTCATTTGTTGCACACACCGTAGCAGGTGGTCGACTTGTTGCCAGTCTGTTCCTTCACTTCAAATTCCAAGGTCACTGCTTATATCCTGCTGTCTTCACTAATACAGGATTTTTTATCAGCTCCTTATCAGCTGGAAATAACCTATAGCTTAGAATTATCTTCAGAGAAAGTAAATGTTTCTGTTACTTAATATTTTTTGACAAAGTTTTTACTGCTTCACTAGCACAGGGAGTAAATAAAATTAAATATGAAGATGGATGGAAGAAATACAGCTTAAAATTAATAAAATTAATGGTATGTGGGATGTGATCTTATCACATTTGATGGGATAAGAACGACCTATCTGTTAAAATGTTTTGTAGAATGTTTCATCTGTTGGTTTGCTCACAGAGATAGCCTTATTAGCCCTTTGTACTGATCCTCAGCATGGCTACAGACCTTTCTTCGAATAAAGGATACTGCTGTTACCTATTGCAATTGAGGCTGTCAATAACAGACTGGTTTTCTTCCTATTTGAATTAAATATATGTTACAGCAAGATGGTTTTGATTTTTTTCCTAAGAAGAACTTGCATGTTTTTAGTATGTTTTCTTTTTTTATGGGTCCATAATGAAAAAAGATGTTGAACCACCCACAGATGAAGGCTGTCAGTCCTGGTTCTCTTCTATACTTTACATGTCCATAAAACTTTTGTGGATGATGATCAGAGTTTGTTTTGGTTTGGTTTTTTTTTTTGACCAGCTATGGAAGATGCAGCTCAGCACCTCATCAAAGGCAATACAATGAAGTCATTAAGTAAGGCAGACACCTTGATTTTCATAATGAAATTGAACTGTGTTTTAAAGTTTAATCTAATTTGAATCTTTAGAGTAAAAACAAGGAAATTTAGTACTTCTGTTTATTTATTATTGAACAACTTAGGTTTCTGTGCATTTTTGTTTATATCTCATATATATATGTATAGGTGACTCAGAATCTTTCATATATCAAGTGATTATTTGAACTTCTGACGTCTGTAAGGAAGAAAGCCCTCAAAATTTTCTTTTAATTATATACCTTTAAAAATTAGTGTTTCTGTCCTCAGTTTCATTTCCTAGGAAAGATTTAGTAGTGTAATGAAACAACAGTGAAGCAAAGGGAACATTTATGGGCCTGAAATACACCAGTGCAAAAGCAGTAGTAACAGAAATGACTGCACTGGGACTTGTCAGAATAGCTGGCATGTAGGAGATAAGGATGAAAACCAGGTAGGCCAGTCTGCCTTGAATGTGTTCACATGCAGCTCCAGCTCCTCTTCTGGAGGCTGTATGGGAGCGATGTTCTTTATCATAACAGAAACTCCTTGAAACTGGATCAGGTTCTGCTATTTATACCTGGAACCAGAACCACATCCTCTCTTTAGCTTAATAACCTCTTTGACACAGGTTGAAGACATGTAAGTTGTAAAGTCAAATCGCCAAAAATTAGAAAATCAACATCCCTATTTGGCCATTTCCCAGTTTCAAATCAGAAGCTCTATGCATTTACAGTGTGTTATTGGTGAGATGGTTTAGCACTGAAACAGAGATTTTGGAGAGTAAGGTTCATGTCCATTAATCTCCTGAATATTATATCCATCTTGTAGATCAGTGGGAGCTTCTTTCAGTTTTTATAATCATTATTTTTTATGAGAGTAGTTGGTTAGTCTTGTTCTCTCCCCTCTCCACCCCTCCCCGCGCCCCACCCCCCAACCCCCC
>NW_010228910.1:24906-65480 GCF_000690775.1 Eurypyga helias
TTGTTTTGTTTTGTTTTTTTTTCCTAGGACTGGTTTGGAAAATATAATGAGGTACAGCAGGGAGAGTTATTAATCTGTTTAAGAGGAAATTAATTTGACATGAAGTGCCTTTGTTTAGAAAAGCACAACTGTGCTGTCCTGCATGCTGTGGGCTTTGTGCTTTGAAAATTTATTCTTTTGACAAGATTTAATTAAAGTCAATTCCACATACATTTGAATCTTTTACAATTCTGTAACAAACAGTATCATTACTGGTGGCTACAATTTTCGGCATGTAACTGCCTTTATGATGTTATAAACAGGAACCTATGATTTCCCATTATAAACCAGAAGGAGGAGGAGGAGGAAAAGATTTGATTATATGACAGAGTGAGAAGAAACTTTGTCTTGAAAGTGCCATCTTAGTGCCTAAAAAACTTTGGACAAGAGTTACCAGAAAACCTATTCACAAGCCATTTGAATGAATATGAAATCAGTACTTTTTTTGATGCTTTTATCTCTTTCAAAACCAAAATGTAATTTTTTTTTTAAAATGAGTGTCAGCTGTTAAAGACGTGTATCTGAAAATATCTGCAAAGTGGTATTCCTAAATATCCAGCCTACTTTGGTTAGGACCACAGCAGAATATGACTTCATAGCAGAATTGAAACAATACTGTATCCACATTGTGGTGAAGTAGAAAGTTACTGATTAAATTCAGGGCCAAATTAATAATTTGTAATGGGTAGGAATGAATCTTTATGACAGGGTAGCTTCAGCCGTGACTTAACATCTGTTCTCAAATGTTATTGCTGGGCCCCTTTTTTATGCTGTTACTTGGGTCCTTCTCTCAGCTGCCACTGCTGCTCCATGAGTCCCCAGCACTGCTGTTGTGCCAACATCCAACCTCCTCTGGGGTGACATCCACTGCTCCCTGTCCCCCTGCAGGACTGACCTGGGCCTGAGCTCCGGCAGAGTTAGCACTGGTCTCAATGCAGTACATCTCCCTTACAAATATCGTGGTCCAACTTCCAGTATTTCCCTGTGTGTTCCCACAGAATAGGCTACTTGGTGCTCTCCCACCTAAGCTTCTCCCATAATGCATCCAGTCCAGGTTTGGAGATGCCTGACACTTGGCTCCCACAATTGCCTACATACACCTCCTCTGCAGCTCTGTTTCCAGCAATTCCCCTGATTCCTGCAGACCCTTGCAGTCTTGCCCCAAAACTATTTTCCTCTAACCCGTGAGCCTAGACTGCTTACACCAGGAAAGAAGTAACCTTGTCGTCTCAACATGGCAGAGGGTGGATGGAGGAGCTGGTGATGAATCCGAGATGCTTTTGTCCCTGCTCACATCCTTGCCCCAGTGCCTGTTAAGTTTATGTAAATACTGGGCTCTTCCTGGGACAGTTGCAGGGTAGATTACTTCCAGTGAATGGAGTGATCAAGTGAGAGAGAGATGGCGTAGAGAAGAGCACAGGTGAGCGTTGGATGGAGTTTCCTTGGGGTTTCTCACAGTTAGAAGAAGAATCACCTCCCACTTTGAAATATTTTTATGGTAGGATGGTCTGTCTAAATCACAGTAACCTAGTTTAGGAGAATTAGAAAGACTGATTGATGTACACAGAGCCCTGATTGGGGAGTGAATTTTTCAGGCGGACTATGTTTCTTTTCCTACTTTTTGAAAAATAAGAGATCTGGAGTTTGACATGAGCATTTGAGATAATTATCTCTGCAATGAACACACTAGGATGATCAAGGAGACTTACGGCATGACATCTACCAGCCTGCGGTGGTCTGGTGTGTAACTAGGAGATCTGTGCCAGAGTGAAAGCATCACAGGGAATTAAAATCTAGACAGAAAATGGTTTTTAATTTCAATTAGTAACTAAGCAACTTCAAAATTTCTGGTTAGTGGAAGCTACCCAATTTAAAGGTAACTCCAATTTTTAAATTACTTCTGTATTTATCAGGATGAAATATTATTGCTTTATTAAAATATATGCATACAATATAAAATGTTTTAGGTCTGTTAATACGTGTTCGTAACAAGTAACTTCATATTAAGTGTATCTACAGAGATTACAAAAACATCAAGAATATTTTTATGGGTGTCACAGTCTAACATTTCATTTCACATTTCTAAATCCCAAAAGCACTTGAGAAAATAATAGGTGTTATTTTTATTCCTTTTATACCTGCAGACTATAAGCTGCAGTGAATCCTACACAGTTTTCACAAACTGTCAAGACACGGCTGTGATGAGAATCCAGCTTCCCACTCCTGGGATCTGTACCTTGGGCTGTGGCTCCTTATTTTTGAAGACATGTAGACTGTACAGTTAGGATTAAATTTTATATTCCTTGCAAATTCAGTATTTGTACTGAAACAGCTGGAGTCAGGGGAAGAAGGGAGAAATTGAGGCTTGGAGTTGGATGAGAATGGCAGGGAAAAATCTATTAATTGTATTTTGATATTGTTTCCTGGTTTAAGGTCTAAACCCTGTAAAACATAAAAGGTAGTTGTTAAAAAGAACAATTTGCACCTACCCTATATAGTTTCAAATGCAAATTCCTGCTCACACAAAAGCCAACCTATACATCATTTGCTCAACATTAACTTAAATAAATGAATTGGGATCCAACAACAACAACAGAAAAACCCCAAACAACAAAATGATACTTTCTGTACAGCTGAAGGGAAGATAGCCTTCACCATTAACATGATTAGTGCTTGAAGGACAATTTGCTATGTCTGAGAAAAGACTCACATGCATCAGTTCCTAGAAAAACAGAGGCACTTGAAAGAGTGATGCGTCAGTCTTTCTAAGACACTCTCTGTATGGAAAGTGTAATTAAAATATTTTTGACTTATGGTTTTGTAAGTTATATTGTCCATATGACAAAAGAAGAATTGCATATATAAAATTATATTTTAAGAAATTGTAATTATCCATGTATTAGTGTACTTGAAGAACTTGTACCATTGCTTGACACTGAGAAACAAAGAGACTAGATTTGTGAAAACCGTAACTAATATCTTAAGAACATGGACCTTTAAACTACACAGCAATGTAGCCAGAAGGAGAGCAAGGTATTGTAATACATTTGCAGATTAAAACATAAAGTTAATCCGACTGATTTCCTCTGGCGAATGTGAGAATTACAAATCTGCCTTAAACTATACAAAGCTCTGTGTTCTTTGCCCAGCATTTCTGATATTGCTCATACCTAATTATAATGTGTATTACCCTTTAATCAGTGATGGTTAATTTATTTTGTCATGCTTGTAAATGCTTTTCAGACGTGTTTATTGAAATACATACAAAACATCTTCCTATGAAACAAACTATTCCGGCTTTGCTGGTATAAATGTATACAGAATTCAAGAAAAAATAGTTATATTTTTGTTAATAGTATTTTCAGTTTTTTAATGCCAGGCCTCAAAAGCACAACAGAAAGCTTTTAAACCCTTAAATTTAATGTATAAAAAAAATCCATAAAAATAACATAAAACTTGAGAGATTTCTGCCCTATGTGCATTTAGAGATGCAAATCTGATGACTACAATGACAAAAACTATATATTTTTTCTCATTTTCCTTGATTTTATTGGAGAACTCTCACACCAAAACAGAAGGAAGCCAACAGTCTTATATAATAAATGGAAATATCGGTTAGGTACCAAACCCAGGGCAGCATTATAGGCTTTAGAGCCAAAAATAGTGTTGCTGAGGAAATTAATGCTAAACATTAATACAGTGAAATTAAAGCTATATTTTATGTATCCCTTTACTTTTTTATAAATACAAAAACTACATCTATACCATTAAGCTGAACAAAACCAGAACATTGGCCCAGTATTGGTATGGGATTGCTCATGCTGTTTAATCATTAGTGCATTCCTTGGCACATTTTTGGGTTGTGCTGATTAGCCCTAGGTCAAACAACGACACTTTTGGGATTAATAGAAGTCAGAAACCATTTCCAAAAGATAGTATGGGTGAAGCCTCCTTTATTTTACTTCAGGTATTTATATACATTGATGAACTCCCCCTGAACCTCCTCTTCAGGCTGAACAAACAGTTGCAGCTCTGTCAGCCTTTTCTGATAGGAAAGATGCTCCAGTCCCTTAATCACCTTAGCATCCTTTCACTGGACTCTGTCAAGTTTGTCCATGTCTCTTGGACTGGGGAGCCCATAACTGGACACAGTATTCCAGGTCTTGCATCACCAGTGCGGAGTGGAAGGGACAGCATGTTGTCTTTCTCACTGTGAGCTCCAATCTCTATGTAAGAGTCTGTATTCACTCAAAAAATCCTAATCTAGTCTTGAAAAGTCTATTCTGAAGAACTATAAAGTAGGTTTTAACATCTGTTGAATTTAGAATTCAGCCAAAAGATAGAAACTTAGTGTTTTCTGTGAGATCGCTTGCTCTTCGCTGGTTCTGGGCTCTGTCCGTGTCACAGCTGTTTCCTCAGTGCAACACTGGCATCTCACTTAGGCCCTGCTGTGGCTAAATTTTAGGTTGCTTCTCTTAGCACTGCAACCCACATCTAGACCAAACTATTTGGTTTCCTGATGGGAAGAAAATTTATTTTTCAGACTGGGTTCCGTGAAGAGTGGTAGACTGAGCAGGCAGCCTGCTGAAGATGAATCCCAAATCTTGCTCCTTTTTGCATTCAGATGCCTTGTGTATTGCTTCTTTCCATTCTCTTTCCATTTATGAACGGCCTGATTTCTTCTCTTAAAAAAAAAAAAAAAAAATTCAAATTATCACTATAAGCTAAAAAATGAATTTAAGAATATATCTTTTTGGAAGGGGTGATGATACTGTTCTGCTTGGATGTTAGTGTATGCAAGGAGATGGAAGACATTCCTAGTCTTTCTGAAGAAGCAGGAACAAGGTGACATGAGAAGCAGGGACATTAGCCACGTGGGTGTTGCCAGTCTCCTGATGGACCTTGAGGCAGCCCATTTACAGCAGGCTTGGCTTTGCACTGTCTTCGTGGGAGCCATCTAAACATTACGTGTCTGTCTAAACTTGTCATCTGGACGTAATGGTTCTGTGCAGAGATAAAAAATCACCTCTGGAGAGCAATCATCTCCTCATTGACGAGGAAACATAGATGACTAGTTTAATTTAGACCTTAATTAACAATCTTGCCAAGTTCTCTGTTTCCCACTGGGGAAAGCACTAGATATATTTACAGTCCAATTTAGTCAAACACAGCACACATTTAAAGCAATGCCTATTCAGACTCTAAAGAACATGCTTAAGTCACAAAATATAATGAAATCTGTACAAAGGTAAGCAAATGCTAAAAGATGCATTTGAAGAGTGGCTCAGTCAGGAACCTTATGAGATTCAGCTCACTGCTTTTCTAGCCGTATATAAAAAAATTAGCTGAATAAATGTAGGATTTTGTCAGGAGTCTTGCTGTATTTAATCTAACTTTATCTGTTTAAGACATTACTTTATCATCACACACTGTGCTGGGTTTCCAGTTTTCAAGGGCAGATTTTTATTTTATTTTTTGTAGGCTGGTTTCTTTCTGCAAGCCATATCATCAGTAATAACTGCTAAATACCTATTCAAATTAATCTTCATACCAATATTCAGACTTCAGCAGTTTGTTCCTTCACATCTGTTTTTAAGGTGAAGTTGCTTTAAACAGTTTCAAGTCAGAAACTCTTCTTTTTCTGACTGCTTTTTCATTGACCTATACTTTATCTGAAATGCAGTCATCTTGAATTTAGATGCTGGCAATGAATAAGATAACCCTGTTCCTCCTAATTCTGCCCTTTCTTCACATTAGATGCTGCCAGCAATTATTTTATATATAGCTATACTATTATCCTCACAACCCATCTTCCTGCTTGCTTCTCAAGCAAATCAATTTGCTAATATATTTCCATAAATGCCAATTCAGAATTACTTAGCTCAAGTCTGTGCTCATGAGCCAAACTTATTTAATGGATCAATCCCTTAATTTTCTTTTTATTATAATAATTTGGCCTATTTTCAGGCCAGACAACTTAAAGGAAAATATAATTTTTTTTGGCTGCCAGGAATATTTCAAACCTAACAAAGTACGGTATTTATTTGTGTTAGATCTCAGCCAAAGAAATGTTTTTTCAATTTTTGATCAGTCTGGTCTTCCCAGAAAATACCAGCAATTCTAGATGTAGTATGAGTCTGTGATAATTTTGTCCAAAAAAATTGCATGCACTTAATATTTCTAATTTTAGCAGTCTGAAACGGGCTCCTTAAATTTGAGAACAGATAGAAAAATGTGGAAAACATGTCGTGTTGTTTTGGTTTGATGGTGGTTTTTGTTTGTTTGTTTGTGGGGTTTTTTTTTGTTGTTGTTTGGTTCGTTTTTTTAAAGAAAATTCATGCATGAATTACACAAGTCGTCAACACTTGGAAGCCTTCAGTTTTCACAATTTGCAAACATCTAAATGTGAAGATGATGGTATCACAGTAAGTCATTGCATTTCACAGACACCCACAGTGTAATATCCCAAAAGACCTATCAGGTGTCTGAACAAAAAAAGCAGGATGGTGGTAGTGGGAAGGACTATTAATCTATCTCTGTGATAAATGCAGCAAGCTTACCCCATGAAGCAGTCATGAACTGGATCCTCTGGCACAGATTTTGTAGAAGCAAGTTGTTGCAGACAGTAGGAAATTAAAATGAGTTTACCTCTAATTTCACATTTCATGGCATTAGATTTGGTCAATATGTAGATGCTCACAGAAGAAGAAGAATTATTAATCTAAACCCAACTCTCAAATACGGACTTTTACTTCTGCATCTTTAGGTGGCTCTAGTAAGCAGGCAGAGGCCAGGAATGTTGCTGGCAAAGACACAGAATAGTTTCGTAAAGAAAAGAAAATTTTCTGGATTGTCTACTTCTTACTGCATTGCAGTGCACCATCATAGGGAATGAGAAAATCAATTTTCTTGAGAGGAAAGTAAGAAAGAGTAGGTCCTTTTTTTAATAAACACATAGGGTCATACCTTTGTATGGTCCACTTTCTGCCGGAGGAAGGGTAAGGGAACAACACAGTAACCAACTTATCTGACAAAGCTAGGAAGAAGTTCATTTTAAGCTGAGAAAAAGCAGCTAGGGAGAAGGAGAGACAGAAGATAATTAAGATACGAAGAACGCAAACCAGAGTTTTCACAGTTTTACAATGTTTGTTATTTGTCAAATGATAGCATTTGCTGGTCTGCACCTGCTTGTTTGCGAGGTTGTACTGAAGACATCAGCAGAGAAAGGTCTGTCCTACCACATGACAACCCAAATGCAGTCACTCCTGCGGAATGGCATCTGGAGGCCAGGCCAGGTAACAGAGACCTCTTAAAATGCAATCTGATGAACACGCTGAGGCAACTCAATCTTGCTTAGGGGCTGCCATGCCCAGAATATTTAAGTTCCTCTCAAGGTCATTGAGCTGGCAGCTTTCCCTCACTGTGTTACTGGTGTTTGGGTGCCTTTTTCCATACCCCGAATCCCTTTGGAAGCAGAACACAGGCATACACAGCAGTTATTTATTGGTTGACATCAGCAACCCGAGCAGGGCTGGTGGCATACCAGACTGAGCAGGAGTGTGCTCGCTGGGTCTTTGTTGGTTGGGCAGTCATTGGCCGAGTGGGGAGAGGTGGGTCTGCTTTGCCCCTTGGAGCAGGCTGGTCAGTGCTGCTGGGTTGCTTTCCTCTTTTATGTGTTTTTTTTTTTTTTAATTTCCAGGACGAAAAGGAAATTATAACTCTTGGTATCAGTATTTTTCCACTTGGACTCTAAACCAGCTTTTACCATCTGATTGATTAATCTCTGTGTTTTCACTTGTCTTGCGGAGTTGCGGTTGAGATGATACTTTCACACACATTCCCGACGTTTTTTTCTCAGTAAGGCTGAGCCAATGCCACATCACAGCAGCTCACTCATAGAATCATAGGATGGTTTGGATTGGAAGGACATAAAAGACAATCTAGTTCCACCCCCCCTGCCATGGGCAGGGACACCTTCCACTAGACCAGGTTGCTCAAAGCCTCATCCAGCCTGGCCTTGAACACTTCCTGGGATGGGGCATCCACAACTTCTCTGGACAACCTGTTCCAGTGCCTCACCACCCTAGTGCCACCAGCTTGTCCTCCAGTATATACCCAACTGCTGATCAGCCAAGTGCTCTCTAGGCACCACCGACTATTGACTAGATATTCTGCAACTCTTCTTCTGGCACGTAGATACTTTGGCCATATACCAATCCCCTGGCTAGCTGTCTTGACCTTGAATAGGATCTCAGTTTGTCTACTTGGTCTCTTCCTGTTGAGTTCTTAACTGCAGCCCAGGCCCAGAGATCTGATTACAGTCACACATATACCGTTTTGTTCTGGTGCTCTTTGGTACAGTGCAAAGATCAGTTATGTAGAATCCACTGTCACCAGCATGCCAGCATAACAAAGAGGGTCATTATGCACCACTCTTGTCTTCATTAACTATGGACTGGTGAGTTTCCTTTTAAGGGGCTTTTAGGAAAATGCTAACAAATTTCCTGTATTGAAAAAGTGGATAACATTTTCTTTGACTAGAGTAAGTCCATTCTCCTTTTCAATTTACAGTTAATTTCTTACACCTCTTCAGCTTGCTTCCAGGTGTTTCCAGCAGTTTCTACTAAGGTACTCTGAACATAGTATTTATACTTGTTCAGACACTGTAATTTGCAGTTTCTCTACTGCCCTAATGGAACCAGTTGATATATTTTACCATTTTAATATGTTTAGTTATTATATTTAGTTTTAATTTAATGCTACAGTCATCAGAGGAGTTCACTGATGACCCAAAAAGATGTTAGGGAATGGCCAGCGTTATCTTCACAATGGGAAAATTTACCTGAGTAATATAATTGGTTTCTCATTAAATGCTTTTGATATGGTCTCCCATTGCATCTTTACAGCCAAGTTTGTGAGGAATAGTTTGGGTGTATGGACTGTGAGTTTGGTAGAACACTGGCTGGTGAGTACAGGAGAGGACCTGAACAATGAAAATGTGAAGTACTCCGTCCCCACTTTAGGGTCTTCAGTTTTGATGATCTGCCTGACCCCAGGACTGTAATGCCTCTTAATGACAGGAGCAGAGTCAGCATCCCTGAAATGCACCTTCCAGTTTTGTTTCATCTGAGAAGACTGAAGTGTGCCTGAATGTAAGGGGGGGGACAATTTGGAGATTAGCTGGAAAAAGCTCGCTTCTGATCTAAGTTAAAACAGTATGTAGAGTTATGTCATGCTAGGCAGAAACTGGAAATCTTTTCTGCTAAGAAGGATTTTTTCTAAGACATCAACTTTTCATAGTTTCATGTGCCACCAATCTGGTTCAAAAAAGCATGTAACAATTCTAGTCTTGTTTCTCATCCGTTAGTTCTTTCTTGTCAGAGTTTTCTGAGGTTGGTTTTTTTTTGTTTGGTTGGTTGGATTTTTTTTCAGGTTTCTTTAACCTGTTGTTTTTGTGGCTGTAAGGTTTTGTTCTTGGCTTGTTTTGGAAAGATATCACAAAATTGTTTAGCTACTAGGAATCACATCACAAGCAACTGCGTACATGGATTGAATGCTACTCTGCAACTTCCCTGGGGACATACTGTGGGACTGATATATTAGAAAAAAGGAGTAAGAATCGTTTAACATTGCAGCTCAGGACACAGACGTCTGTAAACCGCTTCGGTTTCTCATGAGGCCTCTGAGGAAACAAAACACTGGGAGCCACTGAGTAGAAGTAAGATAGAAAGAACATTTATTTAATAGCACAGGTTGTAGTTGGTCAGTTAGAAAACCAGTGCATGTGGCACTTCAAACCACTTTGAAATAGGGTGATATGCTGATAGACAGCTATCCAGTTCCTCTGTAACAAGATACTCGCTAGGCAAAAAAAAAAAAAAAAAAGAGCTAGGAACATTATACTTGTGATTTTTATTTTGTGAAATACTTGTCCCTTTCTTTACGCCAAACAGTATATTTCTCTTATAAATGCACTGATGTTTTATTCTATACTTTGCTGATCAACTGTTCCTACAGTAGAAGTGTGCTTCAATACTTTAAAATATCATCTTTTGGGGGGAGGTGGTGAGAAGTGGAAGATGAGGGAGGGGATGTAGTCTTTCCTGGAAAAATAACAATGCTAAAGAAAATTGGCTTTATTTCAAATCGCATTTGTGAAGTAAGATTAGACATTATCTGTAAATGTTTTCTCTGCATCTGAAGAAAAGTAGTATTTGCTTGTACTTATCTTAGGGAAGATAAAGGAAATCGTGTCTAGACAATCTAAGATATCATTAATTGTGCAAAGATTCAATAACTATGTTTTTTCTTAAAATTAGTCCATCAATTTATGTGCAAAAGCTCTTCCTCAAATAAAGGGCAAGAAATCAATCTTACCATTGTTCAACAGGTGAACACTTTATCAGTACTTAAAATCTGAGAGGAAAGACAAGTCAAGTCACAGTTTTCAGGCAAGTATCAAATATGGCATTGGTGCTAATACAGAACCTTGTTATCCCCTCCTTTCACTGTTAATATTTGACAAGGTTTGCCTGATACTTTTTTTCAGTCCTGGAAACAATTTGTGACACACAAGAATTCCTAACTTATTAATTTTCTTTAACAATGAGGAATATTGCCAATAATTAACTGAAAGTTCAAGAAAATGATGAGTGTTCGAGCAGTTCCCCCCTGTATCTTTTTTGATACCTATAAAAATCATGATTTATCAAAGCAACAGGATTTTTCATTTTAGAAACTAGGTTGGTTGTTCCTGTTACACCATGTTAATTTAGAAATCCTTCTACTTTTAATGATTGCTTTAATCAATGCTGTGGATATTCACTAAGATGTAATTCACAGATCAGCTGTTCCCTCACTTTTAAAATTGGATGGTTTTAAGTTCAGATATTGGCTCTAGTTTTGATAGCTATAACCTATCATGACACAAGTGCTTTTGGTGGTTATATCTCTACTCTCCCTAAACTTTGAAAATTAGAGAGTTTTTAGCTTGTTACAACTTTTGGATTTACACAAAAGGTAGAACAGTGAATTTCTGTTTGGGTCTGAAACTCCCATTTGAGGGGTCACAATTCTTCATGAAATTGGGGTAGTCTGAGAAAATGTTATTAGGTTAATTGTAATCAGTACTTACGATGGCGATGATAGGAATTAAATTAATTAGCTTTTGTTTATTTATATATATATATAAACACACACATAGACTTACATCCACAAGATATGCTCTGGTGGGACTTTTAACCGATTAAAATATCGAATGAGTTAGATATATTTCTTTTCCTTATTGGCCAGGTTACCTCTCCAATCACTGAGAGGAATTTCACCAAAAAGTTAATGGAGGAGTTATTTTTATGGCACAAACTGGGTAGAGCTGTGCAGGCGAAGTGGAATGTGAAAATGAAAGTATATGCAGTTCTTTCTTGCAAATGAAGTACGAAGGCACAAACACTTGCTCAGTATCACAGAGAATATTTTCTGGGTATCTGAGAAAAGAACCTTCCAGTCTGGTTCCTTGCCCACCAGACTACCGATGCCTGCAATTTCAAGGCTGTACTTTATGTTTCTTTGATAATAAGACTATTGTAATGTCTTATTGGAAAATAAAGTAATGGGTGTCACGTTTTCTCACAAATTAACAAAACAATAGAATGGAAATTATCAGGATGAACTTTTTAGATTCATATTTTTCTTAAAATCTGCAATACTGTACCTTGAAGTTTATTGATTTATGTTCCACTGTGTAACATTAAGAGAGACTTGTAGCCATGGAAGAAACATTTTTTAATTTTATGAAGGTTTTATTCCCAGTTGAAAACACATAAAATAGGATTATTTTTCATAAAAAATGTAATGGGAAAAAAAAATTGAAGAAGACTAACCAGCTTAATTGTCTGAGAATCTTATGAACAGTGATATATGGGTATTCTTTTGGGCAACTTATCATATGTATTGAGTGGTTAATTCAGCCACAGCCTGCAATTGTGGGAAGCAGGAGTTTGATAATGCCATTACTAGAAGAAAAGAAACAACAGCAGGAAACACCAATTAAGCAATCTCCTCTCAAATGTCCTCTTGAAAAGTTATTTAAAATAGAGACAGATTGTTTCCTGTATGACAAACAATAGATTTTAAAAAAGGACAAAAAAGAATGGGTATGTGAAATACAAGACAATGACAAACAGTTGTCTTTTGGCACCATCTGTTATACAAAGTATCTCCATTCTCTCTAGAGAATGTTGGGAACTAGGTATGCTGCATTAACAATTGGGTTTTTTCCTTTTCTTCCGCAGTTACCCTGCCACTCATGCTCCTCTGCTATTGTTATTGTGCTTTCTCAGCACAGTGTAGTGAAGCCTTTGATTCAGGTGACTGATTCTACCTACTCTGTATCAGAGGGATATCGTCACATTATGCATTGATGCAATTACTGTCCCATTACAATGTGTAATTTTTTTTTTTCCACGTATTTTGCATCATTAACTGAAGCGCAGGTCTGTAAAAGTCTTTGGAATAGGACTTGTGTGAGGTTTAAATGTAGATTCCTCAACAGCCTTCCATATGCTCAATTAATTAAAAAAAGGTAATTTCCTTTCCCCTCAGTCCTCACATATTTAATATGACTGGAAGTTGGAACTGGAAGTGTAATCTGGTCTTTTGTCTTTGCTTTTCAGTACATAACAAATCCCTGCAACTACAACGATGTTTCTGGTGATCATATGCCATCCCATCATCTTCGTATACTGTGTCACTGCCTCTGACCTGTGTTATAAGTGGTGTTGCACATACTGGGTCTACAGTGGTGATCTAGGCACAGCACCTGTCCCGCTGATGATAGTCAGGTTGGAAGAAAGTCCAATTTACTGTGGCTGTTGGGTACTACAGTGTCCAAGGTAACAGATGTAAGATCAATTACAGCTTTGCTTTTATCTCTTAAAATCAGGGAATCTGGTTCCCAAAGTGAATAAGATATACATTGTCTTGCTCACATTTTAGTATGTATGAACTTTAACCACCATAATCTTCAGGGGTACAATTCTGATCAAAATTAAACATGTATTCAGACACATTCTTGAACTTGGGTTTAACTCTTTGATCCTGCCAATATATTCCTGTAAGGAAAAATAGATTTTGATTGAGGCACTGAAATTGGATTGGATAAACTTCTCTCTCTTTCTCTTTTTTTAAAGACAGTTCATTATTGAGGAACTAGGTTTCTGTCCCTTAACTGTTATTTCTTTGTTTTAGCTAATCAAAAGCGTAAGAAGATGTGGTAGCTGGATCTCCAGTCCAAACATATTGGCCTGATGTGTTGTTGAATAACGTAACTATGAAATTGAACAGATTGTGCTGATAGGACAGGATAGTTCATGTGTTATTGGCATGCTGGTACTGCTTGAACAGGATGAGATGCTTCTGTTCAGAGTACTTGCTAGCTCACTGGTATAGACCCACTGTCCTTGGGGAAACAGAGGACATAGATTTGAATTCCCTCATGGTGATGAATGGATTACCCACAAAAATAGGTACCTCTCTATATTGTTTCTGAGTGGTAATGGCAAGATGCTGTCCTTCTTGATGGATTCAGTGCTGTTTGTGTGATTTAGTATGCTCCCACTCTGCTTGCCAGGCTAAGGGTCTCTACATTTTTGCTGAGTTACCATGAAGTTTAGAAGAGAGGAGCGTGTGTCAAATGTTTGCCTGAGAATTATTAGAACGTTAGAGAGAATAGCAATTCTAAAGTCTCTCTCCTGTATTCTAATAGGCACAGCAAATGGGATTTTTTTCCTTATCTTGTTCTTATGTTTCTGTTTCTCATCCATTTCTTTTTCATCTTGACTGAAATGACAGTAGGGTTGTAGTTTTAGCAGTGAACCATAACTCCCAAGCTCAGTGATCTGAGAGATTTCTGGGAAAAAAAAAAAAGGCAAAAGAAACTTATTAAAATGAATGCAGAGATCTTTTTATTTTGAAAAGATGGGGGGTAGGGGGAAGAAGAAAGGGTGAAGAAAAGTGCTTTTTATGGAACTGAAGAAAACCTTAATCAAATACGGGTGACTTGGCAAATTTGGATTAAGTGTTACTGCCAAACATTGTGACTGTAAAGCTATTTTAGGGATTTCTGCATTTTCTACAGTAAGCGGTATGACAAATAAATGCAAAAAGGAATTCATTCTGAGTGTTCCAACATTCTGTCAATGATGGTAAATAAAGAACTGCTCTGCATAAGACTGACAATCTTACACATTTACTGGGAACTGATTTAATGGTCTATAATTAAGTGTAAAATTGGAAAAGAGAAAAATGTAATGATGAGCAAAATTTCACAGCAAAGTTTCTGAGGTGCCAAATGCTTCAGAAGGCTGCAATTTCACAGCAGGATTGGTTCCAGAAGTGGAAATTAGACATAAATATTTCCAGAGACTGGAAATGTAAATTTAAAAAAATTAATTAAGAAACACATTTTTGTCCTAATACATTCTCTATTAATAATTATAAACTAATCACAGAGCTATGGTTTAGAAATCAACTTATTAAAAGAAATCTTTAATTAATTAAATTGTAAATCTGTGTCTAAATATTTCAAACAGTTGGTCAATTTTATTGCATTATTTCATCATAATTGCATATAAAATGCTCTGGGTGTGTTGGCTGCTGAACAAGAAATGTTATGGCTATTACAAATCAGGTTTTTCCAAGTATTGTATAAATATTCCAGCAGCATAACACATCTATTGTCACTGACTAATAGTGCATTAACTTACTCTTTTTTTGGTTATTGTTTTTGACCAATGATCTGTAGTTTTCATTAAGGACCTTGTTATCATCATATCCTATTTATCGAAGAAAGCTATAGGACAGAATGACTCTTTCTTTGCTCCAAAAGTAGCTCTACCTAGGGGATATAATGGATACTACGGCAGCAAAAGGGAATCGCTATTTTACAGTCATGCAGTCGGCTTGGATCCAGTATTTGGACTGGCTTTGGAGTTGGTTTATTATAGTACCAAGTCAGCATGATGGTGTTTAATCTATTTTTGTTATAAGATAAAAGTGCAGTGGAGCCTTGAAGACAAGTGGAAAATGCATAGTGATTCTGAAGATACACGAATAAGGGAATCCACAAGAACCAGGGACAGACTGGGTATGAAAACAACAGCTCTTTCTTAAGAGAATTTGTGTCAATGCCAGGTGTAGGACATATTTGAAACTTATGTCAAGACAAAAGGGCAGTGGCACAGAAATGTGCTAATTATAGTAGACAAAGATTGACCCAACTCTTTACTATTTCTGATTGATTAAAAGTCTCTTATTGATGGGACAGAATGGTGGCCTGGCGTCATTGTTGGGCTGAATATCAGATACTTTTGGGAGCCAATCTTACTAACTAGTAGTTAAGTGCCATCAGCATGTCTGAGACTGGGAGCATGCAAGAAAGAAAACAATACATTTAAGCATACCAATACACTATGAAAAAGAAGTCCAGAAAAGATGAAGAATAGCAAAATGTGAGCAAATTCCTATATCAAATTGTTCAAGTTAGACAAGCTTCGTCATGGTTTTAGAAAAAAGTAGTTTATATTTAAATGGGAATACTTTATGGTTTTTTATGCAACACTTTAGGATTTTTTTTTTTTTTAATAATCAGAATGACATTTTCAGGGGAAGGAGGAACAAAAATTGAGAGAGTGAGCCAAAAGGATGAATTCAAATAACATTTTCATGGAAGCGTTATGAAAAATACAGATAATGCTGTCAAAATTTTTCAGTAGAGGAGCTATTTTGGTAAATCCAAATAACAATAAAAATTATTTTACAAAAGAACTGAGCCTTCAAATACTGTTTTTCCAATTGCCATGGCACAGGACTTGGTAATTCAGTGGTAGAAACTGTATATTTTCTATATTTACCACTATCACTTTCTTTAAATATGGCCTTAAAAATTTTCCATTGTAAAATTTATGAGGAAACTTACAGATAAACTTTCTATATATAAGTAAATCTTATATTTAAGAGGAGGTCCAACTGTAGCTGATGAAGTACCTGTGGCTCATAAAACATCTGATGTGTAAACTTACTGGAAATGCTGCCTTTTGTTTTGTTTTGACGCTTGGACTTCATGCACAAGTCTTGTGTATACATTTCTGTCATTCGGGCATGAGTCCCTGTGTGTATCGCAGTGGGCATTCATCTGAACGCACGGGTAGGCCACTATACAGCCCTCTGGTTATGTCTGTGTTCTTGTTTTGGCTGTGAAGGTGCCCGATTCCTAGGAAATGCTTCCAAAATATTCCACATCATAATGCATCTATGAAATGCTTTATTTATTCATATGTGTGTGTGTATATATATATACATACAGATGGACAGATTGATAGATCCCTTTTAAGTAGAAGCTTCTCAGTTCAGGTATCTTCACTTACTTTTGTAAGTCTCTAGATGCTGCATGAAAAAAAGTTTATTTAAAAATCTAAACAATATACTGTGGAAAAAATTACTGCGTACACACTAAGGGCTGCCTGAGTGGTTAGTCATAACAGCTTCTGTCTTACTTTAGCTAATGTATATCTCTAAATTCAAGGTAGCAACCGTTATTATAATTATTGTAATTGGTGTTTTGTTTTGTAAGTACCGTTGGGCATACCATTCACTTGTAACAACACATTGTTTAGCAAATATAAACTGAGTTCTGCTTCAATATCTTATCTGCAAGGAATCAACATCTCTCTTTTAAACAGAGAAAAGAGAGCAATCTTGGGGCTGTTACATGAAGAGGAAGAATTCAATGCCAGGCACTGAATTAAATTTTACAGTCAAACTAGTAGAACAAGCTTAAGATAAAAACTTGTTGCAGGTATTTGCAAAGTCTATAGGCAAACATCTGGCTATGTTTTTGTCCTTCAAGTGTGATAGATTTTGCTAAGAACAGCACCATCAGAGATCCCATAAGAGCAAATTGGCCTGGGAGAAAATTAAAATGTAAGAGAAAAACATCTTTATTTATTCATCTTACCTTGACTTTCTGTTCATCTGCCACTAGGTTTGCTTGCAGTAAAATATTTCAGAAGTGAATTCTGCTTAATACTTATCTTAAAAATTATATTTTCTGTGTAGATTTTTAATATTTTCTGCTAAAAGGAAAATGTACTAGTAGTTTCCAGTAATTGTTGTCAGTTAACGTTGAAGGTACTAGGGCTATGCACAGTGATCCCATTTAAAAAAACCCAAAATTTATAACAGATATGCTTCTCACTTTCAGAAGGAAATAACTGTAGGCTAAAGGCTAAAGGCTGTTGCAGATGGTTTAATGGAGATCGTACTAGCATCCAAAATCCATTTTACCCCTCCCTTCAGTGCACTATGTATTTCTGCTGAATTTACCTTCCATGTAAAACCAGGTGGCACATGCCATTAATTGAACTTCATGGTCAGGAAAAATATTTTAACCATTTTTTCCAGGAATGAAAAATCACTAATACTAAGGCATCCATTTTAGCATGTACAAATAAATCGTGTTCATCTGCTACTTGCATTGTACTGGTTACAGCAGGTAGGAAGAACATGTTCAGCCTTTAAAATCTTCAGGGAGAATTTGTACAAACTGTAAATGTAACCATCCCCTTTAAAAGTATGTTTGTATTTTACTTAAATATTTGAACATTTATTTTATTGTGTTAATGACGAAGACACTTAAAGATGTGAATGTGGTGTTAAATTTGATTGCATATCTTTTACTACTGATTTTAAATACAATAGAGAGTAGTATCAACATTCACTTAGCAATCAGGCACTCTGATCAGATTATGTTGTGCTTTGTTTTTATAGACTTCATTCACCTATGTCCAGGGTAGAAATCAAAATGATCAATTTCCTTCATGTGTGACTCCAGAGATGCTGTTATCACTATTTCTTTAGCATAGTAAATTAAATACTGTGCAATAATGTATGAAGATAATAAGGCTGTTTTAAACTGCATAAAACTGCCCAGATATCTCAATTTCCTTTACAGATTTCAGTGGGAAATGCTAGCAGGTACAGTCATTTCTGCCTCCATTCACAGAAGAACTACCTGTCCCGCCATAGTCCCTCCAACATGTCCATGTCACAGGTATCTCTTTTCTCTTCTGTATACTCACGTTTCCAGAAAACCTCAACCAGCCAATTCTAATGCCTCTGTTCTAATACAAGTCCATGTGACATCCAAATTTACTGTGCATTGTTTGTTTTACGCAGGCTAGGCACTTGCTCTTTGCTCTGCCTCTTAACATCCAAATAAGTTTTGCTCAGCTTAAATGACCATGGGGAAGTTGTTTATAGCCGTGGGATCTTCCTTCACCTGATCCCATTTTATCATCCCTTGCCTGTACTGTGCTAAAATGTACCGTTTCCCAACTTTTCAAGTTACCTACTGTCATACCTATAGAGCTCTTACAGCTACAGTGGAAGCCGGGTTGAGGACATTAAACTCTGAACTGGGTAATGCACAAAATAGACAAAACATTTGAAACTGCAGTTCCTAAGGTCCAGGAAGCATCTATAGAGCATGTGGACATCAAGGTCAAATTCAGACATCCCATTCTAGATCTAAGCATAATAAGCTGAGTGGGTTTTTTTGCTTGCTGACTAGAGATGACTGTTCCCTTCCATCTGCTCATGGAAGGGCTGTTTGAGCTCTCCAAATTTGCCACGCTGTCTGTTCATGCTTAGCTGGCTGATACGTGATTTGGAGCAGGCTGTACTTACACTGTCTTTTCCACCAGGATGGTAACCCAATAAAGTGGTAACACACAGCTGTGTGAGGATACCATCTTTGGCAGGTTGTTTGCAAAGTGAATGCTGTGAAATGTCCAAGAAAGTCTTATTTCCACCCAAAATTTGGCAAATTTTTTATAGTCAAAAAGTAACATTTTGGACATCAGGTTCAATCTAGTCATAAATTTTCAATTGTCCGATCCCCATCTGAGGTACTAACTTTAAAAAATAGTATTTCTCTTTCATTCTCCACTCTAATTGTTCTAACTGAAAGGTGGAATAAATCAGTGAATACCTGCTTGAGGCAGACATTCAGAATGCAGGCTTGCACCCTCACTGATTGTCAGCAGGGATAGCAAAGGAGAATAGCAAGTGAAAAGATTGATTCACAGTTGGAAGTGAGGGGTGAGCAGCTATAGTTTCAATAGCTTCGATAACTAGATAGAGCTAGAGCAGGTATTGGATATGCTTGTCCTCCAGAGATCAGTTTTAAATTCATTATTTATTTTTCTATGCCTAATTTTAAACATAAAGTTAAGTAATCTGATGTCTGCTGTAAAGGCTAATGAGAGAAATACAAAACCTGGAATGTTTAGGTTGATTATCACTGTTTTCTGACAGTGAAATATATTATGCTTTGGGATTGTCCCAGAAGGCAAATAGCTGAAGGCCTAGCTCCTTGGGCATACTGCTAGGCAGATGGAGGTCAGGAAAATACATTCTGTGAAACAGCCCCGTAAAGCAGGAATAGGGGGTGATGATCTGAGAGTCCCATTCATCTGTAAATGCTGTGATTCTCTGATCCACTTCTATTTAATTTAAATAATGGTTTGTGCTTCATGGAGAAGTTTCTGTATTATCAATACAGGAGGAGAGGCACTAACACAAAGGAAAGAGTAAGAGCAGTGGCAGGAAACACTTCCCATATTACTAATTAATCATGGTGTGCGTTTTCTTCCAATGGCACCTTCTTTCCAACTGCTGACATATGGTGCTGATATAACCAGCTGATTTGCAGTATCACACCCATACATCTGCATGTCAGGGAGCTGTTTTGCTTTTGTAAGCTGGTGGCCAAGATTCTGTGAGGGGGCGTTTAAGATAAAGGTCACCCAGAGGTACCACACAGGTTTAGGTGAGCGAAGGCTGTAGAGAGCAAGTGTTCACTTAATCCTCCCTTCTATTCAGTCCATTATTTGCACGTTTTAGGGGCAGATGTGCAATCTGGGAAGTATTCCAAATTCATTTTTCAGAACATTAGGTGCTCTCAACATTAGGCACACTAAGCAAATCCCCCTTTGTAACAATTTTGCCACCAGCATTGAAGATGAGCTGCTTTCAAGATGAAAATAGATGGCCGAGAACTTGGGCCAAACCAAGCAATTTGGGAATAAAATTACCTAGAAAACTTTCTGTCTGGTTTTCACATACCCTCTCTGTTCTTAGAGTTCGCCAAACCTTTGAGCACTTACATAAAAAGTCTTACGTGGAGTGTTTCTGAAAAAAAAAGATAGTGCGTGACAAGAGGCTGAGAAATGTTTCAAGATAATTCTATGTATATGAGAATGAATTGTCTGCCCCAAGCTATTAATCTGATCAAAGAGTTTCTGTATATCTAGACTTGTTGCTACTTCAGTTTGCTATTTCTCTGTTTCATTGGGGGTTCTTTCTGCAGTTTTTCATGCCCTAGAAGAGTGATTTTTCTATTTCCGCCCCCTAATAAGGGAATCTTGGAAGACTAAGAAGCAGTATTGATATGGAAGACGGAAGACTAAGAAGCAGTATTGGTATGGAATACAGATTCTTGGAAGACTAAGATGCAGTATTGGTATGGACTGCTGTCTTGCATTCAGCAGCCTCAACTTCTGTTTTTCTTTCCTATTTCTTTAATGAGACTCCCTAGTGGAGTTTAGGTTTCTTGCTGCAGAGTCCTTGAGTTTGGAGCAGACTCCCCTCTATCTGCAGTAGCTCAGACATGCAGACATTCAATACAGTTTGACTGTTTTCCTGTGCTTTTAACTAACAGTTTGGAGAGACTGGAGTTGTATATTATCTGATTGCTCTGTTTTGTCTTATTTATTGTTACATATGTCTACAGGGAAGCAGTACTGAAGACACTGACTAGTTAGATGGTTAACTTCCTCTTAGATTTGGTTTTTGATTTGAAAGGATTTAAAGAGGTACGGCTTTTAACGAATGTGAGAGAAGGAAACACAGACTGATGAGCTTGCAGTTAAGGCTTAACCCTGCTCCTGAGTGGTTCAGAATATGAGCATGCCTGGGTGGGGGACAGATTTTATATGCTGTTATCCTTTATAGGTTAGCAGAATATTGACTTACTCGATTTCTCCAGTACTGGATCTACACAGCCTTTGCTCTCAATACAATTGATGTACATTCCTTTAATCACAGTGGCAAAGTTAACCTTAAAAATTGAACCGTGAACCTCAGCAATTTCATAAAGGTGATGAATTCTCATATTTCTGAAATGGCATATGGAGACTCTAAACCATCATAAATCATCATAAATCACAATTCCAGTGATGCGGCATCCACAACTTCTCTGGGCACCCTATTCCAGTGTCTCACCACCCTCACTGTAACAAAAATTCTTCCTTATGTCTAATCCAAATCTACCCTCTTTTAGTTTAAAACTGTTGTCATTTGTCTTATCAGTACTGGTCCTGGTAAAAAGTGTCTCTCTTGATCTTTATTTATTGAAAGGCTGCAATAAAGTCTGCCCGGAGCCTTCTCTTCTCCAGGCTGAACAAGCTCAATTCTCTCTGTCTGTCCTCATAGGAGAGGTGCTCCAGCCTTCTGATAATTTTCATTGTCCTCCTCTGGAGCTGCTTAAATATGTCCATGTCTTTCTTGTACTGGGGACTCCAGAACTGGATGCAGCAGAGGGGAGAATCACCTCCCTTGATCTGCTGGACACCTTTCTTTTTAGGTAGCAAAAAAAGTAAGTATTTTACTAAATTTACAGTCCTTTTTTTTTTTTTGGCTGTTGTTTCTGTGTAATATTCACTGTAAAGAATTGCTGTAGCATTTATGGTACAAGTTACAGCATCATATCAAGTGGCAGTTAAGTAAGAAAATAGCCTATAAACATACCCACAGGACAGGCTTTTCCACTAAACAACCTTCCATTATTTGAGAACCGTACCAGTCTAGAAAAGAAGCTGTGTCCTTACATCAATAACCTCAGTAACATCCAGAAGTTGTTGATTTAATCATGTGCTTTCAAGTTAAGCACATGAATAAACTTTGCTGAAATTGGAGCTGTGTACACCAGAGGGAACAACAGTATTATATTCAAATATTTCTTCATAAATTTTAGCCCATATTGGCTTCTTAATACTGACCACTGTACAGCATAATTAAGAGAGGATTCAACAGAGGTCTCAACAGTAATGAAAAAGGTTCCCTGTGTTTTATAAATGGATCACATTAATTACTTGTGCTCACAGCATCTCTAATAATTCCCAGAGCACAAACAACATGTCCATTCTAATAACTCTAAGGGGTATTCTATGTTTACACCACTGCATATACAAAAAAGCTATGTAGTCCTCTAAGGCTCTTTAGCTCTAATTAAACAGTGACTTTGCTGCTTGTATCAAAAAATGGCTGGTGCCTCATGGACACAAGCAGCTATGGAAAATTCTTCAAACTATGCAACTGCCTTTGGGCATCATGCCTCTGAGCAAGAGAAAACAGAAAGGAAGGTGTGGAATTGAGTTGGGGAGACTCCATCCTCAAACACTAGATTTAATTCCCTAGGAACCAAGGATAGCCACAGACCTCATTGCTTACTGCTTCCAGCTTGTGGCCCATTTATTTGACCTTATAATTTCTAATACAAAAGTACAGGAACATGCACATAGATGTTATGAAAAAAAGAATAAAACCAAACAAGAAACAAACCAAATGAAAATGTTATGCATCCATTTTTTTCTCCTGGGAATATAGAACGAGGAGAAGCGAGCCATGTGTAGCAGATATTAGAAACATTGCTTTCACTCAGTAGTAAAAGGCAGAGCTGAAGTTGTTGCACTTTGCATAAAAAATGCACTGATGGATGTGGATGTACGTGGTAATGTAAATTATCTGTGGCTCACAGCACAGCCGAATCTAGACTTCAGTGTATTTAATGTTACAACACTCTGTGCAGTTCACATGTAGATGTAGAAATAAGGTCCAAAATGCTGTTCTTACTTCTTATGTACTTCTCCATGAAGTTATCAGCACCAATAGATGCACATTTTTTCTATCATACCCAGAGGGAGAATGGGTCATGAAAGATGCATATTTTCAGTAGCCAGCTTTGAGGGGAGCTACTGTCACCATCCAGAAGGGAGCAGTGTGGGAAGAGTTTGGATGACTAAATAGTAGCCTAACTCGGAAGAGTTACTATTTTTTTTCCTTCCATTGAATATCTGAAACATGACTCTGCTTGTAATGTGAATCAGGTCATTCTCATTTGTTAAAAAAAATAAAAGGGGGATGGAGGTTGTGCAGAGAGAGAGAACTACTACTTCACTACTCCAAACAGTCTAATAGTCTAGTGGCCAAATGTGGAAATGTGAGTTCAAATTCCTTATTGAGGGTAAGGGCTCGAATTATATTATTTACACCCTCAGGAGGTGATTCCTCAGACTACCAACCTATTTGACTGCAGCTGGCAATGTTGGGCAGGTTTGACTTCATTCAGCTTTAGACATTTAACACCTAGGCAAAAAAATCTAAGCAAATTTTGTTATGTTCCTTCTGCTTAAAGGACGTGAAGAGTGACTTCAAGGGGCTCATTTCAAAGTCATGCAAGACAGGAAGACTAATAAGCTTTTTTACTGTTAGGGTGATCAAACCCTGGCACAGGTGGCCCAGAGAGGCTGTGGAGTCTCCGTCTCTGGAGATATTCAAAACCCAACTGGAATGCTACTTTGCACTTGATTTTTCTCTGGAGCATACTTACTTTAATTTTAGATTCCTAACATAGATGAGGTGACTCTCAGCTGATATCAGCTGCACCTAAAAGCCAGACTGGCATGCTGAGAGATAGCTAGAGTTGGAGGAAAATAGTTAGGTATATGGCATATTGAAGTACACAGACCAAGTCTGTGTTAGCCAGCAAATTAAACTAAAATCATCTGAGAACCAAACTACAGCACTCTACATGCAGAACTACACTTCCCATGTGTATCATGTCAACACACAGCTTTCAGTTAGAAACCTTAATGTGAACATTATATACAGGAATAAAATGTACGCACTTGTGAAATGTCGCAAGGCAAGACATACAGCAGAATGACTTGCAGTTGTTTCAGTACTGAAACACAATAATTACATTCATGATCATGACAGGTACATCACACTGAAACATCTTCTCTTCTTTCTTCCTTGCTATTCTATGAGATTTAATAACTAAAATACCTTTTCCATACCTGATGGTTTTTATTACTCTCCCCTACAAGACAGTGAATTCAGGCATAAATCAGAACAAAAATAAAAAATATGTGTTTAAAAACAAAGGAGAAAAAATAATGCTCCTAATTCTATATGATGTATCATGGTTATTTTCACTGTAGCAAGGTATGATTTCTTCAGGTGTGAGGAGTAATATTCTTAACCAAACTTTGTGTTTGCACTTCTAAAGATGTCCAAGAATAAGTCTAGTAGAAATTGTCACTAGTATCTTTTCCAAGGCATTTAATTCTTTAATAAATTCAAAACATTATTATTTTACTTTCTTGGATTATGTTAGGTGTAATTAATTTTAAGAAGGGGATTTTGACTACTTTTCCTTCTTAATGCAATTGTAATATATGAAGAGAAAGAATCTGAAAAACTGAAATGATAATAGTATCTTACTCCCTCTGAATATGAACAAAAATAGCCTGAATCTGTAGAGAACAGGCATGTTGGGCAGATAAAGGTAGATATATATGTCAGTACTGAAACAGTCTGAAAAGGCCAGATGCTTTGTTTAGTTATTTGAAAACTCTGTTTAAAATTTAAATAAATGTGTGAGAATACATTTAGTTCCTTTGTTGCATTGGAAGCTTCCACTTTTACATACACAATCCATTTATTTTTTGTCTTACAACCCCTTGTCAAGTGAGGTTGGCTATTAGCTCTAAAGGCTTCCTGGTTTTGTTTTGAACATAAAATATCTAACCCATTTCTTCCATTTTTTCTGCAAGGCTCATCTCCCGTGAACCTGTTAACTAGTGCAGTTGGTTAGCATCTCTGAAAAGCAGGTCAGTTTTTCAGTGACTGACTTCCTTTACAGAGAGGCTACGTAAAATGTTGCAGCAGGTAACTGTCATGGGGATTCTCACCTCCTTGTCCCTGTGTGGCTGGGGTCATCTCCCTCGCCCCTTTCTGGGCCCTAAAATAGTGAAAGGAAATGAAGAACATTATAATGTTGCAGTGGTCTATAATCTTCATAATAAAATGGACAAATATTTCTTCAGGGGTTCTCTATTCCCTGCTCTTTTTTTTCTAGGAAAGCCTGCATAAGCCACACCAAACTGTGATGCTCAGTTGCTGCATAGCTGGATGCGCACGCAAAAATATACCTTGTCAGTGGCTGCGTTCCGTGTGTAATTGTTGACCTTTACTGAATCCCTTCACTCATGTTTGATATTTATGCTTTTATCTTTAATAGATAGTACAGTTCTGCTACCTTTTATAGCAATAAACTGTACCCTTTCAGGCATGCTACCAAGTCCTAGAGAATTGAAGTGATTTTATTGCTCAGTACCCTGAGCAGCCAAAGAGAGGGAAAAGGAACTGAGTGCATCTGTGCTGCTACTTCTGCAGCATCTTTCCAAATGTGGCAGATGAAGGTTTTGGATTTCTTCTAAGGATCCTTTAAGTGGGAGAGAGATCCTTTTTGGCCTCAAGAATGTCTGGCAGCTGCATTTAGACAGTATGTTCAAGATGTGAATTTTATTTATATGTCTCAGATAAGTGCTAGTAGACACAGAGAGTCTTCTGTTAGTGAGGATTTTGTTATTTTTAACCTCAGATAGAGCTCCTAATTTTATTCACGTTTTGATTAGAGATATTTATGTTGACAGCAAGTTTTTGGAGAGATGTTACAGAAAAAATATTAAAGAAAAAAACTATAGCTTTCATTTAGTGTTATAGGGTAGATCCTGATTAGCCACAAGGGCTCAGTGGCTGAGAGCAGCCCAGTGGATCCCCCTTTGGTACACAAGGAATGAAGATAAATAGTGCTGCAGCTGAGAAACACAGTACTGGTCCAGTTCTCACAGTTTTATTTCAAGAAGCAGATGAGATGAATCACTGCTATAAATAGATATCATTGAGATCACCACATGCAGGCCCACATGTAGAGGATTTAAACTGTCATTTCATTTGCTCACCATTAAGGCTTATGTACTAGCTCAGCAATGGTAAAAACTTCTGAGGGCTAGGACAAAGAAATAAATTCCACCTAGTACTGTTTTGCCTGCTTTTTGTTGACCCGTTTGTTCTTTCCATCACGTTTTATAATTTCAGAGAACTTTAAAACATTAATTTACCTTAGGAAAGGAGATCCTACATAGCACACATCAATTCACTATTATTTAGGCTGTTCATCGAGATTCAGAATGTTTGTATCTCTCTTTCCTTTTAAACTTAGTGAACCTGAATAAATTACAGGGAATCTGTACACATACGTGACACGATTCCAACACGCATGGATATAGAAATGTTGTACTAGGTTAAAAATATACATCCTTATGAAATTTGCTTCAGAAATGTTTTTAGTAAAAGAATATGTGCTGTTATCCATAGGTATTATCCAAGGTTGCTACTTGAAACACCTCTTTCTTTTAACAATAGAAAACTTGATTTATCACAAATGCCTTTTAGTGTCACAGTGAAAGCAAGCACTGGATATCCAGTATCCTGTAATATTCCTTATTCCATCTGGCAACAAAGTGAGCCTGAGGGGAAAAAAAAAAAAAAAAAAGACTACCGCTATTTATTCAGTCTTTGATTATGTGCTTTAGAGAATCATAGAATCATAGAATGGTTTGGGTTGGAAGGGACCTTAAAGATCATCTAGTTCCAACCCCCCTGCCATGGGCAGGGACACCTTCCACTAGACCAGGTTGCTCAAAGCCTCATCCAGCCTGGCCTTGAACATTTCCAGGGATGGGGCATCCACAGCTTCTCTGGGCAACCTGTTCCAGTGCCTCACCACCCTCTCCGTGAAGACTTTCTTCCTGATATCTAATCTAAACCTCCCTGTTTTCAATTTATACCCATTACCCCTTGTCCTATCACAGAATCATACAGAACTCACTGGTCCTGGGATCCTCAGTGATTTGTGGGGTAATTCACTGCACACAAATGCTAGGGTAGCTACTGCATCTTGAAGTGATTAAGTCGCTTTTCTCCATAACAAAGAGGGTGAGTCCCATTTCCTATCTACCAGCAGTTTGAGAAGCCCCAGTTCTTACATGGAGCCACAAACTTCACTCTAAACTGTGGTCTGCTAGAGAGAATGTGCTAATAGTGATAAAACAAGTGATCTTCCTGCTTGTGCCTTCCCAGGGCAAGCACCGTTTGGAAGATCCTGCTGGGGGCTAGTACTGGTGTTAGGTTACACAGAGGGTTTCCTTAGCAGTTCACATTTTATGGCATTTATGTTTCAGATCACTGAATGGCAGGTGAAGTACAGCTCAGCTTCTGAATAAACACAGTTTGGTGTACAGGTCTTTACAGGCTGAGGTACAGATGATCAGGTTAAAAAATTGCTTGCAGTGGAAAGTGAAGAATTTTCCAGTCTCACACTGAGACAATAGTTGAGGTTGGGAGGGTCTTCTGGAGATCATCTTATCCAACCCTCTTGCTGAAGCGGGGTGATCTACAGCCGCTTGCCCAGGCTTGTGTCCAGGTGGCTTTTGAATATCTCCAAGGAGAGTCTCCAATACCTTTCTGTGTAATCTGTGCCCTCACCCTCCCAGGGAAAAAGTTTTTGCTGATGCTCAGACAGTATCTCCAGGGTCCTAGTTTGTGCCCAGTCCTATCTCTGTGCATTTGTCTAGTATCTCTGTCATATTTTCTAAGCTGAGAAAAAAAAAATGGACACTTTATCCTTTTAGTTACACATTTTTAGGAGGAGGAGAAGGACTCATGAAAGACTTGTGCATTGTGGTAACCTTCATCAAAACAACCTGATTGCTAGACTAAGATCTGTAGGAGTAAAAATAAACCAAAGAGGCTTGAAATTACGTGACAGACCTCATAATATGTGCTGAAAAAGTTGCAGCTTTCAAAATGTGTATAGGTTAAACTGATTAATCTTAATTGATCCCTCTCACATTTGTCCTCTGCAGTGCAACTCGGGGACTTCAGTCTACACAGGCCTTTCTGCGGTAAGAATCCCAGATGTCAATAACAGTCCTGCTGTTGCTTCAAAAAGATCAGCAAAATCTAACCTCTGTACTGGTGCTGTTGCACTGCGGTCGGTACCTGAGCTACCTAAATTAAAGACAGCCAGGTGCAGCTGACCGCTACAGTCAGCACACTCTGGAAGACCTACCTTTAAAATATAAAGCTTTTACTTAGACACAGGAACTGAAAAGTGAAAATGTAATTAATACAGAGCATTAGCAGCCAGCATTGCTCCTACTACAACTGGTAGTAGGGTAGGAAAGGTTTGTGATATTGTCTTGACTCATTTTGTTTGGGAAAGGAGTTAAAAACATGCAGTGCACTGTGATGCTGGAGTGCTGCTCCAAAAGGCACAGGGCACATCCTCACAGCATGATGCTCATGCTTTGGTCAGACTTAGCATTCATTAAAGCCTCCATTTTAAAAGTGCTGCATGGATTTTGTTTGTAAATAATGCTAATGAAGTCTAACTGCCTTAGGTTGGCTTGTTTGTCCTGGGTAAAATATCTGCGTAATTTTCCCGTGCTCTGTGATGTGTTAGACTGGTGACAATGAATATGATTTGCACAGTGCAGGTTCACAGACAGAGAGATTGTGGGGTGGGGAGGATAACTACCTAGTAGGTTTAATGGTAGCTACTCATGAATAAGATCAAAAAGACTTTTCAGAAAGTGTATTTTCTTCTTTATCTGCTTCCCTCTCCCAGTTCTTTAACTGGAAGATTTTCCTTCAGGATAAACTGGAGTAATTTCCATTCAGGAAGATTTTCCCTTCCAGGGAAAATCCCTGTTCCAGGGAAAAGGAACAAGTAACAAATACTTATCAAAGACACCAAAAGACTTTTAAATTAATTAAGAAGAAATAATACATTCGAGAAATTTCTTCCTGAAGTTATAAAAGAAGCTGTAAGACAAAGCATTATCCACGTTAATAATCCACGTATCCGTAGTCTTTCAAAAGATCTAAATTATTTACATTTTTTCAAAGTGCCTAGTCTTTTAAGACATTTTAATGCCCAAAGGAATAAAAAAAAAGAAAAATCCATCATAAGCAATTAGATGTGGAGTGTCTTCCTCCAATTTAAGAGGTGATTGTTTCCAAATTCCCTGGTGTCTGTGAGCATATTCTGAGAAAATACAGCTGCTTGCTTGCTGGGTACACACATCCTCTCATCAACCATGCTTGATCTCACCAGACATGATGATGGAGTAGGAGTCACCAGGCATGGGTATTTGTTATTGTCCTTATACAGGAAGTTTGCCCCTTTCCAATAAATAAGGAATATAATTGTCTTGTGACAGATGTACTGAAAAGCCACAGTGTATGTCAGAATTTGAAGCATGGTGGAATATTTTTATGATGCTCAAGACTTAACTTCCTTACTCACATAACAGCCTGCTTCTCCGTGGATGAAGCTGGAGAATATCTTCTTCGTGTGCTGTGCTAAGCCACCCCTCAGTGACCTGGTGAAATTGGGAGGCAGCTTTATATAACATGGAGACCACCAGTTCTGCAACACACAGTTTTCACAGTTTTCAACAGGGATGATGCCATAGTCAGCGCTCTGCAGAGTTCTTTAAATGCTGTAATTCTAATAAAAAGCCTTTTTGCTATCTTATGACTGCATTTACAGCACCTTTTCCCCTCAAAAAGGTTTTGTAAACTCAAAAAAAGGAAAGGAAAACCTTTCTGTAGCTGTAGTGTTAGAAAGCCTCCTGACCTGTTGCTCATTGTCGGAAAATTATAGTCTATTCAGTCAGACAGTAGGAAGATTATAACATACTTTATTACTCTCAAGTAGTGTAACTTCACTGAAATATTCCACTGCCAGGCATCTTTCACACACATCCACCTGAATAAAAGGTAGAGTGTTTAGTCTCTCTTCTTGTTTTACATTACACGAATAGCTATAGTAAAACAGAACTTTGCCTGCAAGAAATAATACTAATATAGCAGAAAATAATGAGTGAAATCTTGCCTTACCTAAAGCAACTTTTTTTCATACACAGTCCAAACTAAAAAGAAGCCATTTTCAAGCAAATAAAATTTAAATCAACTTCTGCAAGAAAAGTATTAAAAATATCTGGGTTGGCTGTATTTAAATTTTCTTGTCTGTGTCTAATTTATCAGCCTCATATATTTCATTTTTTGGGAAAGAAAAAGCATAACTCCACTAGCTCCCTGGTTTTGGACTTCCAGGATGGTCACTATAGAAGTGTTTTGAAGCAAATTTGCATTAGGTACGTAAATGATAACGAATTCTAGGCCACTCATAGTGCATTCCTGTTGGTAATCTTCTGTCAAAAAGTTTGGTAACCAGCAGTAAAGGAATAGTTTCAGCACTGTAGGAACAGTTTTAGTTTATGTGATCTGAACAAAATATTATTCGTTCAGCTCATTTTTAAATGTATGCAATTTTATTACTCCTAAAGAACTGTTAAAACTCTTTTAAAAAAGACAAAACCAGAATTATTTTTCAACTGCCACACCTTTGGTTATTGTTTTTATGTGGAGAAAAGCCCATGGTATTGACTTTGCCTCTGGGCTTAAAAAAATCTTGCCACATAAAACTATAACCTTGAGGAAGAAGTAGTGTTATGCTAATAGATTATGCATAATGAGTTTATAGACTTAAGTTAGCAGTTGCACAGTCCAAAGTTTTCATGGAGCCAAACCCTACCATCCCTGATGCAAGGGCAGTAGATGGAGGTCCCACAAGCAGCATTGTATCCCATATCCTCTTGCCACCAGGTAGAAAGAAGGGACCTAAGAGCGGGAAGAGAATGGAGACAGGTCCCTTCTCAGGGAGGTTGGTGAATTCCCTCGTGCTCTCCCTTTCCCAGTTGCCCCTGCAGAACAAATATGGGGCTCTGGAACCCAGGGAGTTGCCTGGGACAACTCATTCAGCCCCATGTGTTACGGCTTCCTCCGTTAAGAAAAGAAGGGGGGTCATCGTCGTAGGCGATTCCCTTCTGAAGGAAACAGAGGGCCCTATATGCTGCCGAGATCCAATGTACAGGGACATCTGCTGCCTCCCTGGAGCCCGTTTAGGGACATAACCAGGAAACTCCCTGGTCTGGTATGGCCGTCAGATTATTACCTGCTACTGGCCATGCAGGTGGGCAGTGACGAAGAGAGAAATCCAGAAGACACCAAAGGGACTTCAGGGCACTGGGGCAACTGGTTGCAGGATCAGGAGCATAGGTGACATTTTCCTCAGTCCCTTTAGCAGCAGGGAAGGATACTGGAAAGAAACACATCTGATTAACATGTGGCTCAGAGGCTGGTGCCAACAGTGGAATTTTGGGGTTTTTGAGCATGGGGAGGTTGATATGGCACCAGGCCAGCTGACAACAGATGCCGTTCAGCTATCTCAAAGGGAAAAAAGGATTCTTGCCTCTGAATTGTCATGGCTTATTGAGAGGGCTTTAAAGTAGGCTTGAAGGGGGAAGGGGACAAAACCACTAGTGCCACCAGCAGATGCTCAGAGCCTGGAGAAGAATCACCTGGCAAACGAAGCAGGGGAATTCTAGATGGTCCAGTCCACAAGCCAGCTTCACCGGGGGCCCACCTGAAATGCCTCTATGCGAAAGCAGGGAACATGGGAAATAAACAAGAGGAGCTAGAGGCGTGCGCACACATGAGGGGCTGTGACTTCATTGGCATCATGGAGATGTGGTGGGCTGGCTCCTGCAACTGGAGTGTCAGAATGGAAGGATACAGGTTCTTCAGGAAAGACAGACAGGGGAGACAGGGAGGGGGTGTTGCTCTCTATGTCAGAGACCAGCTGGAGTGTGTGGAGCTCCACCTGGGGATGGATGAGGAGCTGAGGCTCCAAGGAGACCTTATAGTAACTTTCCAGTACCTGAAGGGGCCTACAAGGAAGCTGGGAGAGGACTTTTTACAAGGGCCGGTAGTGACAGGACAAGGGGTAACGGGTTTAGATTGAAAGTGGGGAGGTTTAGATTAGATATCAGGAAGAAGTTCTTCATGGAGAGGGTGGTGAAGCACTGGAACAGGTTGCCCAGAGAAGCTGTGGATGCCCCATCCCTGGATGTCTTCAAGGCCAGGCTGGATGAGGCTTTGAGCAACCTGGTCTAGTGGAAGGTGTCCCTGCCCATGGCAGGGGGGATGGAACTAGATGATCTTTAAGGTCCTTTCCAACCCAAACCATTCTGTGATTCTCTGGTACTATGATTCTATGAATACTTCCATAAATGAGACTTAATTACCTATTTCATGTATAACTATTGCTAAACCACACAGGAAACTCAATTTCCCTTTATTTGAATATGACTGTTAAATTAATTTTCTTAAAATAATCAATAATATTTAATTATTGAATAATAGTATCTTTACTGAATCTTAGCTAAAATTTTACCCCATTGGTTTAAATCTTTACCAATCAATCTGTTAACTTATTGTAACTTCCAATCTAACTGCAAATTGTCATAAATTATTTAAAATATAATTTAGTCATGGTATGATTTAATAAATAAAAAAAATGAAGGATTATGTTTCTGAATGCATGACAATTTTCAGCTGATTGGGATGCAGTAAGTATAACCTTTAATGTTCATTATTGTGAATGATTGACAAGCCTTACATCATGCACAGTTCTACTCCTTGTAATAGCAGTCTCTAAAATTTTAGTACTTAAGAGAAGAGTGAGATTGTTGGAGAACTATAAAAACGACATTATACAGAAAAAAAAAATTAGGTATAAATATTTAAATAAGCACAGAATAAAATAATCTGGAGAATTTCAGACAGATGGCTGCAAACATGAGGACAGCATAGCTATTTTACTTTTCTCCGGAACAAGGGAGTATTTACTCTGTCACATCTATTACAATAATTTACATGCATTAGCCTGAGACACTTAATTCAGATGCTGCTGTCCATAACGTAATCCCCTTAGGAATACTTTTTAGGGATTAATAGCCCCAAACTTCATTGTTCGTCTGTCATGGTGGGAGTGAAAGTTTCTGGATATAAATAAAAACAATGTTTTATCACAGCTATTCTAATGAGGCCCTGGGAGTAAAAATTCAGGCTTCTGAGTGTTATTGTTAAATGTCTTGTGAAAGTAAAATTTAAAAGACAACCTGCATCTTAGGAACATCCATTCTTAGGACTGCAGACCACTTGGAGAGAAACCAGAGAACAGCATGAATATTCAAAGATCTGAGAGACTGGGCCTATTATTACGGCTGTGTTACTTAGAGAAGACAGGCATGAATGAGTAATGGTAATGGACTTCAAGTGCAGAAAAGTTGGCTGCAGACAGAAAGAGGATGAAGTGGTCTTCATAATTACCAAGCGTAGTACAAGAAGTAATGAGATCATATTTCAACAAAGGAGAATTAGTTTAAAGATTAAAAAACCTTTCTAGTTCCAGGAATAGGTAAGCAGTGGAATAGACTGCTGGGGCAGTTTGTAGGATCCCTGACACTGAAAAGTGTTATTAACAGCCCAAGAAAACATACTGCTATTTAGGTTGCTACCGGTAATCTTCCAGGGAGGGAGGGAGGGAACTGATGTTGTGGTGCCTGTTTTTCCTTGGTTCTGTGATGTAGTTCAGATATATACCAAGATGCCAGTTGGCCATCAGAGGAGTATAGTTTAGCAGACTGCAGCAGGAACACAAAAGCAGCATATCCTGCATGAAATGCCTATAGCAGTGTCCCCACACTTCCATGCTGTGCATTTTTTACCATGAACAGGAAGATAAAGACTCTCAGATTCTTCAGATTCTCAAGGACTGTCTCAGGACACACTTCTGTTGTGAACCTATTTAAAGAGAGTGGTTTCTGGCAACCATTGATGGCTGAAGAGACAATATGGCAAAGGGTCTATAAGGCAGAAGAAGGTAGAGTTTCTGTTTCTTTCCTCTACAAGTGATACGTCTAACTTCTATGTGTAAGACAAACCATCACCCAGACTGAGAAAGATCCCTTATATAAAAGTTGTCCCTGTAGGGTTTTAGTAAAGCAGCTGGGGGCTGTGGATTAGCCACATAGAATGTTAGTACTGGTTTGATTTGATCAAGTTCAGCTTTGTTGATGCTTTACACTTGCATTGGGTTTGCGTGGCAAGGTTTCAGTAGCAGGGGAGGGGGACCACAGAAGTGGCTTCTGTGAGAAACTGCTAGAAGCCTCCCCTGTGTGAGTGATCTCTCCCTGTCCTTACCTTGATGCATGAGCATTTCGTTATATTCTCTCTCTCCTGCCCAGCTGAGGAGGGCAGTGACAGAGCGGCTTTGGTGGGCGCCTGGCCTCCAGCCAGGGTCAACCCACTGCAACACTGAGAACTAATCCATTTAATTTGGGTAACTAAGATTCTTTATTCAGCTAATAAATATAACTTGACTGTAGGCACTGGGCACAACCCATTCAAAATAACAACTATAAGAAACTAATTGATTTCTGAATATGGAGTCTCATTCTCCAGTAGCATGTGATAAAATCTTGCAGCCTACATCCATACTCTTCTGAAACCTATTCCTTCATGGAAGGACTTATGAGCTTGGTAATGTGATTTGAAAATCAGCTGTCAATTATCCAAGCTCCTCTCAACAGATGTGGATGTGAACTTTTATGACTACTGGGTGTCTCCAATGACGGAATATGTATGTTGCCTTATCTCTGGCAATCTACTGAATGGTTGTTGCTTAAGGGTGACAATTTGGTCTTCGCTGCAAGTTAGGAAAAATGTTCTGAGTCCTTTTGTTGGAACTTGATGCAGATAATGTTTTCAGTTCTGTAATTCTTGATGAGCATATGCCAGCTTACATGGGGATAAATTAAAGTCTAGGTCCTCTTTTATAATACATTTGTGAAAGGTGGTAGTGGTTCTGTTGGATCGAGAAATAATGTTATTATAAACCTCCACCATAAGAGGTAGGAATTACTCTGTAAAGAAAATGAGTGTAGTGGTGATATGTGTGCAAGACTGTAGGGTGCTGATCGATAGTACATCTAGCATACTCCACAATCAATATACCAAAGTAAAAAAAGAAGTAGGAAAAAGAGACCAAAAGTTTGGATTACAACCAAGAGACATCATATTTGCTGCAGAACACAGAAATGAAGCAGCTACTTTAAAAAAAAGTTCGACTGATTTTTCTTGAGGTAACACATGATATAGTTGATGTTTATAAATTGCATACAGCATGATGCAAAGTGTACAAGAGTTTCAGTGCATAGGAGCACTGAAGTCTTTTAACATGTGAGAAAGTCTTGTAAGCCTGACATAAATGAAATACAGGGGTTTGTAATATCCTATTTGGAGCCTTGATTAAATCCCACTTTTGGTGGAAAGGCTCTGGTGATTTGTCAAAAAAAAAAAAAAAACCCACAAAAAAAATCCCCTTGAAGCTTTCAATGGGAACACACCAGTTTCCTTGAAACTTTCTCCTTGGAACCACACTTCTCAGTTGCAGTGTGAAGCTGGAGGAAAAGCAAGGCAGAGGAACAGGCAGCCTTGCCCTGATGGCTCAGGTGTGAGATTTACATTACCAGCCTGGATCACAGGCGTAAGGGAATTGGATGTATGCCTTGCAGTGTCCTCAACCAGTGAGATACTTATCCACCTGGAAAAAGGATTTTTTCTGCACCTTTTTGTTTTTGCAAGTATATATTTGCCTGAATTTCTGCCCCAGTTAGGCAGTGATACAGGCTGAAGGTTTAAAAGTATTTGGATGCTTATTTGGATGCCTATTTAACGTCAGCTTTGTAGCCAGGCTTTTTTATCTCAGAATCATGTTTCAGGGATAAAATTAAAACAATGTCAGGGCATGACACCAGACATATACTCTAGCAAATTGTACTGCTCTCCACAGCTCACAGTTTGAAAGAGAAGAATATAGTCTTCTGAGTTTTTTTTTAAATTCTTTCCAGGGTTTGTGGAGAAAGTTATAAAACAAGGCCTTTGGGAAAAGGATAACTACAAAGTTCAAAGTTAAATAAATAAATGTTAACATAATTTATTCTTGGGATCAGTCCCTTTCTAGAGGCTTAGTCATTGTCTGTATTTATGGGCCCCAAAGTTTCGGCCTTTTCTTTGATATGGGTTGTTTTGCATTTACTGCCTGGAGCAATCAGTAGCTGTTGGATGCTACTTACTGTGAATTTTGACAAAGTTCAGCTTCAGAAAACTGGGGAAAAAAAAAAAAAGCTCAAAATTTCATGGTTTTTTTCTGGACTTCTAAGTGTGAAGAAATTCATTGTTACAATACATGACCTGAACAAGACTTTAGAAATTATTAAAATGAAACTTTTATGGGAGGTTAACCTTAAATTGAGGTTTTAGGTACATAGATCTCAGTGAATCACTGCCTGTTCTCAAGTGGCAACACTTCTGAAGGCACCTGAAAAGTCAGAAAGACCTATTTCGTTGTTAGTTTCTTCCATGACCGAGCAGAGCCCAGAAATGTTTATTGCAAAGTGCCGACTTGGCCAGATAGCTAATGATGGATACGATGTCTGAACACAAGTACATGACGCAGTCAAAAGGTGAGTGTGTGGCATTTTGAATCTCGGGTAGAAGGGAGTGATTACTGTGAAGCACTCAGTCAGACATGGACTGGTACCCATGGGGTTAATCTAGGATGCTCCTCAATTGGTGTTCAGGCATGTTAATTTGCTTCTTCTCCATATACAGGTGAGGGGGAATGTTATGCCTTCAGGAGTGTTAGGAGACACCAAACTCCCTCCAATGGGTATGCATGTGCCTCAAACTTGGATGATCTAGTTTGTACTCATTTTTAATCAGGTTCAGAAAAAAATCTGGGAGAAATTTGAGTGTTTCCGTTACTTTCCTATTAAATATCAGGAACTGGATGGTTTTTAAAAAAATACAAATGTTGTACCACCTTTCCCTCTCACCCCATCATATTAGTATTATCTCAGTCTCTAGTGTTTGAAACTTTTGAGACACTTATTGATATGAACTCAATATGAACTTCAAGCCACCAGCTTTCTGAAGGCTTGGCTTGATTCAGCATAACCCATTTTTCCTTCAAGCCACTAAGTAATGAAAGTTTAAACAGAGCTTAAATGCCAATGATGAGCTTGACACAATGGTCTGATCATGCCAAATAGCAATTTTAGATAGAGATTTGCAAGTCCTTCACTGTTACTTTGCTTCAATAAAGAGGCAAGACATGGAAATTATAGTACCTGAACACATGGTAAAGAGCACCAGAGTCAGAAAAGCTTTTACATACTTAAAGCAGGATATAGGCATCTAGGTTCAACAAGCCCTTTCATGTGTGGCCTTACTTGGAAAAGGATTACTTGAGAAATCTAACTTTTTTACTGTACTAATTTCAACATATTCCTCTAAATGTATTGAGAGCTGTGCAAAATTTCACATGCCCCACCAGTTACAGCTTAGTTTCCTTAGTTGTCCTAGTGACAGGACAAGGGGGAACGGGTTTAAATTGAAAGCGGGGAGGTTTAGATTAGATATCAGGAAGAAGTTCTTCACAGAGAGGGCAGTGAAGCACTGGAACAGGTTGCCCAGAGAAGCTGTGGATGCCCCATCCCTGGAAGTGTTCAAGGCCAGGCTGGATGAGGCTTTGAGCAACCTGGTCTAGTGGAAGGTGTCCCTGCCCATGGCAGGGGGGTTGGAACTGGATGGTCTTTAAGGTCCCTTCCAACCCAAACAATCCTATGATAATTTTGACTTCAGTTTTTTTAATCAGTTGCCCCTCTTCAGGCAGTGGTTATCACTGATATCCCCAAGCATCTAACAGGTTTGAGCAAAATTAGCCAGTAGGTTCAAAAATTGCGATGGGTGACTGGGAAAAAGGCCTGACAGAGGAGAAGACAGGCAGACAGACCACACCTGCAGGTAGACATGGCAGCAGCACAGTCCTTGTCAGCAGCCAACTAGAGGAATGAGTTACAGCCAAGGAAGTTCAGTCTGACTTAATTGAATTAAACAGATGAATGACAGGTTTGTAGTCACTGTTCAGACAAATGAAAGTCATAGGTATGGTTACAGTCATGGTGGGGTATTGTTGCTGTTGTTCTGTTTTGTTTTATTTTGTTTCTTTTTTTGGCTTTTGAAGTAAACAGAATTTCTAATTGTCAAATTAACCATTTTTCTGTGAAACACCGTAATAATGTGCATATGGGGAAAAAATAAATGTATGAAAGGAAGAACTTTTTGTGATTGTGCCATTTCTGTTCACATTAGTGTGTGCACAGATTCTGCAGAAGGAATTCTAATGAAAAAAATGGCCAACTTCTTTTAAAATTAAACAAGTGGGTCCTGGAAGTTGAACTATGGTAGAAGAGAGGACCACCATCTTAAGGTATGCACATAATCATATAATCATGGAACACCTCCAGTTGGAAGGGACCCATAATGAAAATTCCTTCAGCAAATATGCTTAGAGTATATTAAACCTTCGGTGCTATGAATTACAATAACAGGTCACATGCTTTTGTTTCTGTTGTGAAAAGACTGAAAAGACTACAAAGTGAAAAATAACAAGGAGTTCAGAAAGTGTGTCTTCATGAGAAAGCAGTGAAGGACTTGGACTTGCTTAGTCTAGGAAAGAGAAGAGAAAGATGTAATTCTTGCATAAAAAGCTGTACTCCCTGTCTGTTGCAACAGAACAGAATGAAGAAATTGTAATTTGTCTCAGAAGACTCCTTATAAAAGCTGTGAAAAGCTTTCTCATTGCACAGGTGGTGAAACACTACAGCAGAGCAAGGAGACTGCAATCCCTTCACTGGAAATTACGAGGTGAACACTGGTCTGCCTAGGAGAAGAAATGATCTAACTATATTCAATGCAGATAACGGGTACATAATCTTCTACAGTCCTTCCCACACGCATGTGTGTGCTTCTTTATTCCTGATGACTTCCGCACTACATTCTCTTTGAACTTCAAAATATTATTTTACTCTTATTTCAAAACTAATATGTGTGAGAGAAGAGTTTCTTTACATAGGAAAGTTTTAGATGTACAGAAACCACTCTACTTGATTCCCGTTTAATTTGACAGATGAACTTCAATGTTAACAGAACAAAATTGGTGATGAGAAAATTAACTTTTCAGCTTTCAACCTGTTCTTCCATAGCTGCAAGACAAACAGCAATAGACTTTTTTTTCACTCCCAGCTCACTGGACATGCAAGAAAAAGAGAGCACTGCAGCCAGAAGGAAAAATCTTTACAAGTATTCCCAATCTTTCCCTGCTCTGCTGCTTCACAAGAGGGCCAGCTGAGTTAGAATAGTTCTACGGTATGCTAAAAAGTGAGATATGGGGAATATCAAAAACTAACATTTCCTACAGACCGTAAGAGAAAGTGGCAAAATGATCTCAAGGATTATAGTAGAGCCACAAGCCATTGCTGAAAAGCAGGTACCTGACTTCGTAAGATTTGTCTTGAAATTTGTTTGGTGTTGGGCCATTTAAGAAGTTAAATCAGACCAGGAGCCTCAAATTGTGACATGTGAGCCTGATGCAGTTTCCTGTGCGCATTCTTGAGCCTAAACCTGAACTATTACTATTTTGGTGGTTGTACATGAACAATAAAGGGTAAATAAGTTCAATGAACTGGGATGAAGGTAAATGAAAAATATACTCAATTGCAACACTTACTACATTTTTAAAACATTGTGTATTACTATTAAAGAAAACCAGACAAACACATGCCTTGTGGAGTGATAGTGTTATTATTTTAAAAAGTCTAACATCACCCACCACTGTTCCTTAAGCTATTTTCCTTATTTCAGTATCCCATTTCATTTTATTTGAGCCCTCTGGTTACAAATAGATTCTGCTATCTTTTATGGGGGTATAAATTTAAATTGTCATTGGAATAATTTTTTTAAAAGCTTGATCTACTAAATTTTGTAAGGGAATCAGCTTGTGGGGAGTTGCTGCTGCACCTTTGGATGGATACCGTCTGTTACATCTCTGAAGAAACTCAGCATGTCCAAGAATGAGGTCTTTGTACATGCACAAAATCTGATATATTAAGTTTAGGGTTTTTTTTTTTTTTGACAAAAAATAGAGTGTGTGTATTTGACATATTATTAAAACCACAATTTAATTTTGATTTATGTAGCTGGAACAGCTATGATAGGTTGACCTTCAAGAAACTTTTATCCTACGGGTAGTGAGTATATTTTATTTCTGTTAAACTGAAACTATATCACAGTTCTAGTCTCGGTTTTCTATTCAACAGCCCCAGTGATTACCAGATAAATATTTTCAGGTGGTAAGATCAGCAGACTTAAGATTTAAGCTTTGGAAACAATAACTTCTTTTTTAAAAATACTTCTTAAATAAAATCTTGAAATGTGTTGGTAAAATTTCTGAGAGTCATAGAATGGTTTGGGTT